>NC_058039.1:3248790-3306346 GCF_019176455.1 Solea senegalensis | reverse complement strand
AAAAGTCATAGTATAGTATGTCGTACAAAATCGGTCAAAAAAGTCATAGTATAGTATGTCGTCCAAAATCGGTCAAAAAGTCATAGTATAGTATGTCGTAGAAGAAGAAAGAAGAAGAAAATCAAACCCACCTCAGTAGACGTTAATAAATGTCATCCAAATGATGACATTTGATGTAAAAATATATAAAAAATATATAGCAAACGCTGGCTTGTTTGCATGTAGTGAAGAGCTCATTTTCTTGGTGTCATGTGAAACTTAATTTGCTTGATTAATTCTGGAATATTTTAGCTCTTCCAGACCTATAATTAAGGAAATGTGGTTGCTTCAAGCTCCTGCAGCTTAGTTTGTGGATGAGCTTGTGCTTAAATGTCAAAAGTGGTCTCATCACGTCTCTGTGGGTTTAGTTCCAGAAGATTACTGTGTTGGACGTAGTGTAACTACATTTATCCTCCACCAGGCTTCTTTTTTCATGTGGTTTCACAGATTTTTATTTGGTCTTGTGAATTTTTTTCTGGGTTTAGCATGAGTTTCAGCGGATTACACAGTGTGTGTGTGTGTGTGTGTGTGTGTGTGTTCATGTTGGTCTGATCCAGTGGTGAACGAGGCTTGTTACTGCACCACGTGAGAATCAGCAGCAGCTCATGAAGGAGAGGAATTAAACAACATTTAAAAATTCTTTTGCAAGCTTTTGCTCCTGAGCTTGATAACATTACAGCGCAGCAACAATATGGTAAAAACTTTTTATTTCTATAATAATCATGTCAAAGCTGAGTAATCAGTTAAAATTGTGTGTGAATTTCAAATATGATTCATTCATATTTGTGTATTACATAGTTTCTTTAAACTATCCATAATTCCCAGTATATTCTCATTGATTTCCCACTAATTTCCAATCTAGAACCTCTGGGAAATTACCAGGAATTTTCAGCTGCTTTGCAACTCTAATAATAATCTATAATCTCCTGTAGGCGTTAACCTGGGTTGATATCTAGTGACTGTGTTTATTCAGTCATCAGTTTACTGTTCCCTCATGCTTTTTATGCAGACGATTACAAACTGTTCTCACAGTGCTTCTAGGTTAATGTTACATTTAATTTGTTTGTGTGTGTCATTTGTTTCAGGTGAGGAAGCTGAAAGGCTCCGACGAACACCTGAGTGTGGAAAGAGCAGGAGGAGGAGGAGGAGGAGGAGGAGGCCAGGAGGTGCTGGTGGGTCTCCACACATACACACAGCATCTCATTTCTCTGAAGTGAAGTTAGTTTCACCTTCAAACAGCGGCGCTGAGCGGGAACGTGTCCGTCTGTCCTCCGCTGAGCGTCTCCTGTCTTGTGTTGTGACGGCTCCTTCCAGAACCACTCACTCGTGTGCCTTTTTAAACAATTAAATACCGCGGCCTCGTTATGCCGCCTCATTGTCGACGCGCGTTATCAACATGTATCTCCTCACTTGAAAGTGCTGCACAGCTGGAGTGAGGGGAAAGTCCAATTACTCTGCTCAGCCGTGATGAGAAAAGCAATCAAAAGATGAGAGGAAATTGGATAAAGCGAGGAAAAAAAGTGTATTCAGAGGAAGACGGCTTTTTTTTCCCCTTCCTTCTGCCCAGTGGAGCGTGGTGGGCGTTTTGTTGCCGCTCAAACACTGTGGGGCATTTCCACAGCAGCAGCTGTTACGACGATACCCGCTGTTGTGGTCTAATCCTTCCCTGAGCTCCACTGTCCTGCCTCTCAGATCATTATCACAGCTCCTCGGGTGACGAGGAAGCCAGTGGTGGAGGCTCAGCAGCATCTAACATCATCAGGCAGCTGTGGTGGAAATGCTTTAAGAGTTATTTTGTGGCAAAGGAATGAGTAGGAACTTTACTAATTACTATCTACTAACTATTTTGAGGTAGATCTCAATGAGTATGGCACGTCGTTTTTCATTACTTGAAGTTAAAGTGTAACTAAACCCTCTCTTCTGAGGCTCACTTCCCCCTTTGTCTGATTTTGAAAAATGCCAAGAAGTGGGCTGAGTGGAGGAGGGAGGGAGAGTGGGGAGCAGTGCAGCGGGGCGTGGTCTGCTGGTGAATTTGACTCCAGTTGTAATTGAGTGGAAAAAAAAAAATCAGTTAGTTGACGATGGTGACAATGGGGGAGGAGTCTGGGACAATGAGCCTCGTAATGACGTGACAAGAGGACGACATTAGTGAACCAGTGACCGTGTGCACTAAGAAAACCAATGTTAATTATCTGTATCATTTGCTATTATTAAAGTATTAAAAGTAAAGCACCCATATTGGTTAAAAGTAGCACATTTATATACTGTACATGTGGACAATATTGAATCTGATATAAGATTCTATGTTTGTTTTTCTAGACAAAGCAACGTTGCCTTTGGAAACACGTCTAATGTTCGACAAAGATGATAAAACAGATAAAAGTACACCTCAGCAGCACTAAATTGGTGTGTTTCTTTTTTTCTTACTTCCTTTTATGTCTCCTCAGTCTCACGACTAATGATGCAGAAGGCTTAGAGATGTTGAAGCAAATGGGGTAATTATCCTGTTTCCACAATGTCTTTGTTGAAATAAGCTCAAACGAGGAACAGCGCGGATCACAAGGATGAGCCGATACGCAGAGTTCCCGTAGAGCTCTCGCCGTTAGCTGACATCACGCAACGGTCGAGATCAAAACAATGGCAGTTTTGCAGTGTCATAGCGTCATGTTTTTATTAACAGTGGTGGAAGCTGTTGTTTACTGCAGGCCTGGGATAATATCCATTACGACTGTTTCCATATTGGTGCAAAGCACCTGAAGAGCACATTATAAAGGTCAGATATAATCAGTGTGTCGTGTTCTGTGATGCACTGCTCGATCTCCATGGATTTAAAGTGCACAGTGTTCTCTGACGGCCCGAAACCGGCACCGCTGCTGTTCATTATTGCAGGAACTTTTTTCCTGCCAACATGGTTGTGTAAACAAACTGAGTCACATGACGTTTGGAGCTCAATACTGATAACTGCTGCGTGTTATCACTGAAGCCTCATGATGAAAAAAGGGCGGTAACAATGAGCTGCAACTACAAACACACACACACCTACAAAGAGTCAAAGCATAGACTTTGACTCGGGTAATGTTTACTTTCTGCTTGAACACAGCATATTTATGTTTGTGCTGCCCACTCTATTTCCACCGCTGTGTTTGTCCTTCCCGGCCTTTAATCTCAGTTTTGGCAACAGCAGGAAGCAGGAATTCTTCTATATGATTAAATATGTTTGAAGTTATTTGATGTACAGTAGTAAATAGTAGTGAACTATACTATTTATGCCGTGTGAGTGTTTTGGGTTCTTTTCTTCAAAAACAGCAAAGTATTTACCACTGATTATTTTATCTTAAATGTGACTCTAAGATATTTTCTAACGTCCAAACCCGGGGGTTATTCGTGAACAACACATTGACTAGTGTGTAATTAGTTATACTCCCTGTTGTGGGGGAAATAACAGGTCAGCAGCTGACCATTGTACCCACGCTGACTCACACAGGGCCAAGTCCGCCCACGGCTGAGTGACCGCAGAGCACCT
Source organism: Solea senegalensis (assembly GCF_019176455.1). Taxonomy (NCBI): domain Eukaryota; kingdom Metazoa; phylum Chordata; class Actinopteri; order Pleuronectiformes; family Soleidae; genus Solea; species Solea senegalensis. Next base: position 3,302,784 of record NC_058039.1, on the reverse strand, counting down.
GTGAAGAAAAAGAGCACAGGGACTTTTTTACGCTGAGCTCAGTGTGCATTCTGTTCTATTTGTATAACATCAAAAACATACGGTATGTACGCTTACTGGTGTATTTCTGTCCAGATTTCACAAGAGTGCCATTTGAATCTTAACTTGAAAGGATAAGAAAGTGAAAGCAAAGTGTTTTTTTTTTTTATGTACACATATCTAAATACAGTCGTCCTTTCACTGAGTTGTTCTCCGCTTTAATTTGAAATAAAACTAATCTGTTAAGACACCTAAGTTAGTCTGGTTATAAAGTAACAAAAGGGTCCCAGATAAACAATAATACACTATACATTTTTTTCAATGCATTTATTTTGTCATTTTAATACAAACATATTTTCAGCATACTTGTTCTTGCTTAACCCTGAGAACACAGAGCATTAAGCTGTTTTATTTTTACATTACTATGTTAAAACGTATCCAGAGGCCATCAGAATGTGCAAAATAGAGTGTCTTATATCTTCTTTTTCAGCACAACCTATCAGTAATCTGAAGATGTGATTTTTTTTTAACATGTTCACTGACTATAATAAACACACCTGAGCAAAAAAGTAGTAAAATCTTTTAAAATCAGATTGAATATGTGAAATTTCGGAAATGAAGTCACTGTGGAAAGTTCTATAAAAATTAAATAAATAAAAAACAGTCTATTTTGTCACTTCTGTACAAGTATTGCTACTCCATACTAAAATATGCAATATAAAATGAATCATAACTTTGAATCAACAACACATAAGAACACCGGAAGGTACACACTATAAACACATGTATTATTCCCACTGCAATTTACAAAGGGTCCGTTGAGCCCTAAGGGTTAAAGAAAATTTAGTATTTAAGATCCAGTTTTAGGCACGGGGGGGGATTAAAGGGGGGAATATGGAAATACAGTTATATTTCCATCTCTAGTTTTGTCCTCAGGCCTTGTTGTTCAGATTCAGACTCAGTAACAATGGATTGCAATCACAGATTGCTTTATCATAAGAGGCCCTGAGTCAAAAAGGAGCTGAAGACCCTGCTGTGTGATTTTGAATTGAACTGATAGATGTTTAGTTCAGAATGCAAGTTCATTCACATGTGTGATGCTCTGTGTGTGGCTCACACCTCGCATGCATTTATCCTTCCTTCCATCACTGCCTCCATTCTGCTTTCACTCTGATTTTGCTCGTACATCTTTTTTTCCCCTCCTTTCCTGTTCCAGTTAATTGAAATCCTCAGAGCTCTGTGCCAGTTTTGGAGGACAAAAACTCAGCACGTCAATCTGCACACACTCCCAAAGTGTGGTTTCTTTTCTGCTTACTCACTTCTTACGGCTTAGCCTCGCACAATACAACAGTGTTCTCTCGTGTAAGCTGATTATTTTCTGTTAAAATGATTACACAAGGCCACTCACTCTATTTTATTTATTTATTTGATTGTTTTGTACTGTATTCGTCCCGGCAGGTGATATTCCTCTCTGAATTTTTACCTTTTGTCTACTGGAAACCTTCCTAGAACTCGCAGCAGTGGGGCTTTGGTACCTTGCTCAGAGGCAGCCCAGCTTTTGACCAGTCAGGATGCAAACTGCAGACCCTCTGGTTACAAGCCAAGTTCCTTTTCCACTTGCCCATATCAGCCCATGAAAGTGTAAAAGAGAGAGAGATACAACAGAGAACTGTGGCGGTTGCTGGGGGGGAAACTCATTTCAGGCCCATTCTGGCAACTAGACCAAGGAAATGTGATTATTATGTAAAACTGAAATGTTATAACAGTGTTTTTATTTACAGTATATATATACAAATGAAAATGGTCTATATTATTAAGCAAATAACACACAACAAGCAGCTATTTGTCAAAATCCACACAGGACTGAGGCAGAAAAGGCTCAAACACTGGTTCTGCCTTTCAGACAGTTCCTCCAATCATCATGCAGAAGCCCAGTTTCCGCCCACTGCTCCATTGACTCCCAGAGAAGCTGAGCTTTCATGGAAGTTCTCTATGGGACGACAGATGACACGTTCTAATGGCGTTCTAGCACATGTTTAGTACTGAAATGTAAATACAACACAGAACGTATTTGATGACATTTTAGAGGAAACTGAGCTTCACTTGCTGTCTTAGAACAATCACCACAGAGAATTTACCTGCTGAGGAAACTGAACTCTTTTAATGGTTGTAAGTTGATATTAATCAATTTTGTCTGTTCTTTTATTGAGAGTCTTTTAACCCTTAGAACACAGAGAATTTCAGCTGCTTTTTTCCATTTCTGTATAAAACACACTGTTTATGAGGCTATAAGAAATCAACATTTTATTCATTACATGTTCATAATTGGACCAAATTTGTGAAATGTGGAAATACGTCACAGTTCAAATTTCCCTTGGCTCGTTTTTATGAACAAAAACTAAAGAAAAAAACAACATTTTCTGACTTCTGCACAATTATTGCTACTTTATTTCGCTACCAAAAAATGATGTGACCTATAAACACACCCCTCCAGGATGTCCATATAAGGAGCTGTGTGTTATTCCCTCGCAATTTACCATGGGTGCACCTGCGGCACATAGCCTTGCCGCGTGAGCCTTAAGGGTTAACATTATTCTTTTATTTGCTGGTTCAGTGAGCTGTCTTTTAAGGACGTGGTGAACACCTGCTCTAAGATCACTGCAGTCAGGAGAAAAGATCTGATGTCCCTCTGGGAGAGGCAAGAAAGAAAGAAAGAAAGAAAGAAAGAAAGAAAGCCACCTCCACCAACGCCAGCACATTCTGACTCATGAGTTCGAGGTGATGCCTTCAGGTGGCTGGTGCTATGCACCCCGGTGTAAAACATACAGCTTTTTAAATTCTGTGATTCCTTCAGCTATCAGGCTGATGAGCTCGGATAGCTGTCATTCGATGTAACACTTAAATCTAGCATCTTAAAGACATGCAAACATGAGGAGAACATGCAAACTCCACACAGAAAAGCATGTGTTCTGACCGGGTCGTGAACCTGGGTCTTTTTGCTGCAAGGCGTAATCAAGTGAATGTTCTTGCTGTTTTTTTTTTAGTTGTTTAGTTTATTTTGTCTTAAAATAGCTTTAAATCTCCTGCTCCTAATTATAATGTCACTTTATGTTGCAGCCCCACATTAGCCATACATTAAACTTCCCGTGTTTCCGCTAAGAGCAAACACTGGTTGTGTTCCTGTCAGTGAGCAGTGAGCTGTGCTGGAAGTTGTTTATTTGATGTGTTTTATTTTGGTGGCTGCACTGAGCCGACCTCTGTGATCCTGCGGAGGATGAATCTCTGTTGTCTTGTCTTGGCTGCGCGGCTGTAATCTAATGGAGAGTAAAAGGACAGAGGAGAGATACTGGTGTGACAGCTCGGCCTGTGCGAGCTCACAGGTCAGCGAACTGAAGAGAGCAGGAGGGATCGAGATTGAAGGATGAGATGTGACTTTGGAACACAGAGAAACAAGAACAACGACGAATGAATCGTTTTAAAATAAAAAAAGGTTTCTATTTTTAAAATTTTCCCTGAGCTCAGCCAAAAATAATGAATTAATACTAATTAATAATTCAATTTATAGCTTAAGATGTTATCGTGTTAAATAATAAATAATAAAAAGGAATAAAAAGCTACTGAACCATTTTATTAGAAAATGCTCATGAACTTCTTCTTGTTGTTTCTCCTCCGTTACATCATCATCATCATCATCATCACTCAACCACTAAACCACTGTTTTCAGACATAAACCAAATGCTATTTATGGATCCAGGTGTAAATCAACTCACCTTCTGTCTCTTTGGTCGAAAACCAGCTACTGCATTCAAATTTGACCTTTGGCTATTTCAATTCACTCACTCATCCTGCTCTTGTCTAATCAGCATGAGGCTCCTCCCCCTTTTTCACGCCAGAGCTGTTGCCTTTCTGTCTCCACCACGTGAAGCAGTCAGTGTGTTTACATGCATGTTGAAAGTCCTCTCTTAGTCGGACGACGCCTCAGCTCCATTAAACTGTGCATGTCAACATATCGTTGGTCAGATTTTAAGAGCAGACCACCTTCACTCTCCCTCACTCAGTTCTCAGCCCCCTTCTTGGCCTTTTTTAAAAATCAGGCATCGGTTGCAGTTAGTTACAGAGGAGAGGGTTAAAGTTACGCTTTAAATTCCCACATAACGCTTTCTCTCCATCTCTGCGCCACCCCCCCCCCTCTCCCCACCCTCTCTTCCTCCAGGGATATTCATCCTCTGGTCGGACCCGTAGCTTCTCCCTGCTCCCTCACTTAACCCCGTCGTCATCCCCGGCTTCCCAGAGGCACCTGGGCCACGCGGCCACACCTGGCAACATCGTCACCATCACACACCACAAATCTCCGGCTGCAGCTCGGCGGGCTAAGAGTCAGTACCCAGGTCGCCTGCTGGAGGTCAAGGAGGTGAGTGTCCAAGGTGGAACGTTGTTTTAACAACTGGTTTTAAGTTCCCACCTAATGGCTGAAAACAAGTGGAGGCAGCATGTTTTATTACAGATGAGCCTCTTTGCCACTGTTTTCATTAAAATGACTATATTTATTGCTGAGATCTGGAAACACGTTGACATTACTATCAGGTCACTATGGTTACTCTTCAAAACAAATGGCTAATTCTTTTGTCTTTGTCACTCAGAGGCTTCAGGGATCACATGAGTTAAAGATAAGATAACTGCTGGATTTGAGTGTGTACTACCAGTATGTGTCCTCCAGTCTGCTGAGGTTCATTCTGGTCCAAATGGCTTCATTTGCCCTAACGTGAGCGCCTCAGCATTTAATGATGGTTAGTGCCGAATGCTCATGCTTCATGCAGCACAACTCATTTTAGCCCAGTTTGCAGGACACTCGTATTTAATCAAGGAAGAGTGCAACGAACAAGACAAGGAATCTTGGACACACAATACACAATTGGGTACAATATCTAAGTGCAGTTTTTCTCACAAATATCAAAATTGGGATTTTATTTCTGATCTTTCAAAGGCTCAGCCCGATAGTCACAATGTAATTACTTTAAAATGTGATAAATCATTACCACGTGTAGATCCAAATATTATAAACACTTGAAATCTGATTGCGATGTCATAAAAATAAAAGAATGAATCGTTCATCCCGAGACAAAACTACTAAAAAGCTATTTTATCAAAGTCAAACTCTCTGTTTTAATGAAACAGAGAGTTTGAACCTGTGATGAAGTTTCTTCTGTGGAACCGCAGCCTTTGTGCTGCATTGTGTTTTATTTGGCCTTTGTCTTCAGAGCCTTTGCACTGCTGTCCCGTGGGACTGTGGTGCAGTGAGTTCAGCAGATATTTCTGGCCTGACACCGGACTGCGCAGTGCTCACTCCTCACTGTACTTTCAGCTTTGCTGGCATTTTTACGGGATACAGAATATCAATACATTTTAACATGGTTGGTGACAGGGAAGCTCCGCAGCTTACGCTGGTGAAGTCAGGTCAGCGCGCGATGTGTAAAAGTGTCAGAGTGTGAAAAAGAAGATGAAGTGTGAAGGTGAGAACAGCGATGGCGAGGTCCTTCATATGGAAAATGTAATATTATTTAATCCCTAAATGTGTAGGGTTTGCCACAATCTCCATAAGACTTTAAATATTCACAGCGGCAAGGGCGTTCTGCGTGAATTAAAAAGCGCATCCAATTGAAATGTCTCATCTGTTTTTCACTGAGTTTTGAAGTTCAAATCCGCCTGAGTCACCAGACCTGTCAGGTTTCACTTCATACCTTTTCTTATCTACTAACTTCTCATTCACTCTCTGGTCTGCATAGAAGATCCTTTATTTTCCCCCTTCTCTATAATAGACTATATAATCTGCGTATGGGTTAGCGTGATGAACTGCCAGAGATTAGACGAGAAGGCGAAAACGACCCTAGAATCTTTCCAGTCCTGCCTTTAGCTGGTGCATTGCTACATTCAGTGCAACTGTCTGAAACTGTTGGGAGGGTTGTTGTTGTGTTCTAAGAGCACGAGACAAACAGGAAATACAAATAAATAGATATGAAAGAGATAAAATGATATAAAATGGACAAAAGTAGGAAATCTTCACCTTTTAAAGGCCAGAATCAGTGAATCGTTATCTATTTCTGTCTGATTTATTGTGTCAGCTGTAATTACCTTGGTATCACTTTTCCTTCTTAGGTTTAAATTGTTATTCAGACACTGTAAGTAAAGACGTTGACCTTGTAGCTTAGCTTGAGGTATGACAATCTCATACCTGCAGTTATCTGAGCCTTGCGCGCACAATAACAATAAAGACCGCTCTCAGTTTGTGTCGTGTGATAAACTGGGACAAAGCAGCGTTGTATTAATATCCCACAGGGTAAAAAAACAGCCACCTCCCTAATATCCTGCACCGCTGTAATTGAAACCTCACAGTAGGACCTGAGGGCCCTGAGCTGTTACCTAAAACTGAAGCAGTAGTAACCGGCCTGACCATCAGTGTTTGAGAACGTTGACATTTATGTCAGCAGTTCTTATGGTAAATAGTTTGTATTTACAGTATAGAGCTGCTGTTCACTACAGTTCTGCCAAGGACACATCAGCATGTAGACTAATGGAGCTGGGAATCAGACCCTTCCAGTTGAGAGACAACTTGCTCTACCACTGATCCACCGTCTCCTACTTATCATTCTGACATCTCCCGCAGGAGCATCACTATTTCATGCAAAGCTCTTTCCGTCGCGCCTCTCTGGCCCGTTGAGGACCTGGCCTGTCTTCGACGCGTTCAATTCCCCCGAACATCTCGCCTAAATGATTCTCTTTCTGTGACAGAACGCGGGCAAAGTGCATTCGGCCAGAGTGGAGACTCATTTATCACCTCTCAGGAGCAGAGCGCGTCTCCTCAGATGAACCTGGGACATTATGAGTAAATACGGAGCAGATGGTGTCATCGTTAAGCAAAACAAACACGTTCTCCTCCGCAGACACGGAAAACGAGGTCTCTCTGTGACGCGTGATTCATTCTCTGTTGGGGTTTCACAGAGGAAGGTGCGCTGAAGCTTCCTGTGACCTGATTCCTCTCCTCTTGTCGCCCTCTCCTCATCCACTGCTCTTCCAACAGTCTTCCCTCCTTCCTCCGGTCATTTGTTCTCCTCCCTTCATTCATAACAGGCCCATAAACTCGATCTGACGGGTGTTGGCGAGAGGGATGACGCTGGAGTCGACAGTAAAAGGAGTCTGCTTGCGCTGTGATTTACGCGCCGCTGCACACGGCGCAGAGCAGAAAGCTGCTGCGCACTGATTATCAGTGGATTTATGGTCAGACACCAGCCTTGGCGATGTTGTGTTGTACATTCCATTTATTTTCTGGTCACTATCGCTGATCACACTCTGTTAGTTCCTGTAAGACCCACACACGCCGAGGCAGGGAACTTTGGCCCTTTCTCCCACAGTTATGGAGAGAAAGTGGATTTGCACCTCAGTGAATCTCCGCATGATCTCCTCGCTTAGATTGGCGTGTTGTTCTTCATCCCACCAGCGCTCACTGAAGCGTCCTCACACCAGGCGGGGGATCAGAGTTAAAGCTCTCCAGTAACATGTTAGTTTTAAAGCGCTCACCACTCTTAGACCTGCTATGATGTGGTCTGGAGACAGTGTCTAAAAGACAGGAGCTGAAGATGCTGAGATTTGAGAGGATGGACCGGATTAGAAATGAGGGTAACACTTTAGATTAGGGAATTTCATAAATCATTATTATTGCCTTATTCTGCATGACCTTATTATCCAACCAGTAATCCATTAACTAAGAGTTTTCCCTCAATAATTATTACTTATTAGTAGCAAGTAAGGAAGTTGTTGTATATGAATTACGATCTCAATATGCTTTGCTTCATATGGACTTTATAAGGTGGTAGTAATACTAGAATAGGAAAAGGAGTGTTGGTTAATAATTGTTCAACTACCAATGAATTATTAGTGATCAAGATGTCACTTTGGTATGGGGAACATATTCTAAGTGACACAGACTTAATTCAGTTATTTGGACTATTAACACGTAGTTTTGTGTTTTGTTATGTAAGAACAGACCATATTCATTAGGTGTTATTAAGGGAGCATAACTATTCTTGTGACACTACCACCTTATAAAGTCCATACTAAGCAAAGCATATTGACATTGTAATTCATATACAACAACCTCCATGAAAGAAAGAAACAATTGTCCACCTCTCACTCGGCTCAAAGGCAACAAGAGGCACAATAAAGAGCTGTAAGAGTCTGCACAGTGTGTTAGAGAGAGAATGAGACAATGACATGTGTTTGAAATCTTAAATAACTCATTTAGTTTCATTTATTTCATTACGATCCCTACTTCATCTGGGACCTACGTTTAACAAGGAAGAAATAATACAGTGAAAGAAATCCATGATACCGTTTAACAATATAAGCATAAACTGAAGGAAAATGACAAAGTCACACAGAAAGAAAAAATGTATTAATAAAGGAATAAAAAAAACACAAAACAGTTCAAAAGAAAAGAATGTAATCACTGATACTTCACCGTTATTCTCCAGCAGAGGACAATAGTATGTAATCAGCACACAATAAAGTCACTCAAATAACAATAAAGGTGGAAGATAAGCTCGTACGGAGTTCATTTAGATGTCTCTTAGAATGAAAATCACTCCTGAGGTTTTGACTGTACTGACTTTTCACTGTGGTAGAAATAGGCACAGTCGCTGTAAACCAACCCATCACGAGGAGTTTAGTCCACAACCACTGAAAGACTAAATACAAACATTATTTTATTGATTATCAGAGACCGAAAGAGGGTTACAGGTGATTCTCATCGCGCTGTGCATAATATGTGGCAACAAGCCAGCAAATGAGACTATGAAGCCTCATGAAACAAGACCAGGGCTCCCACTAATTCAGCGGGATGGTTTGTTTTTAGTTTAGTTGTTTTTAGGGACCGCTGCTCTAGGTGTCTTCCTCTCACATGGCTCAACGTCACTAATCTTTGTTAGAAGAGACCACAGCAACATGCACAAAAAAGAGCAGTGCTGTCAGTTGATGAGGGTCTGTTTCATGTTTCAATAGTGAGACAGTGAAATTAGATCCATGTTTTAAATGGCAGGTCCAGTCAGTCATTCATTCATTCGGGAGCCAATCGCTGCTGACACTGGGCGTGAAGCAGACCGCGCACAGTTCACATACAGAGACAAAACCACTTCCACTAAACTGCAAAATATGCACGACCTGACACGTGACCTGATACGTGTCAGGTTGACTTGTTTACACGGTGCACCTGCAGCAGCGGCTCACTCTGACACTGCTGCTCGAATATATTCTAAAGGAATAAAGAATAAATTTACTATAAAAAATATTCCTCCTCCGTGTTCGAAACAACAGTTTTAAGGCTGGCGCCACTGAGAGGGAGCAGCGTACTGTGTTTTTTTTAATCATCTGGTCATCGTCACTCTGTCCTCTTCCATCCATCTGTCCATCCACGTGTGCGTCCGTCTGTCTCTGACAGCGTGAGTCAGACCACATCACCGTCTCTCCTCGCTGATGTAAACACATCAAACGCCTGGATTCCTGGAGCAGCAGCAGCAGCAGCAGCAGCAGCAGCAGCAGCAGCAGCAGCAGCAGCAGCAGCAGCAGCTCCACTGGGCTCTGACACTGCTGAGCAGTGGAGTGAGGCTATTTCTGGAAGCAGCTCCAGACAACTTGCTCTCGCTCTTGCTCTTTCTGTGTGTGTGTGCCATGCTTATGATTCTGCCATTACTGTGAGATCTCTGACTTTGTGACTGACTCTGTGTCAGAGATCTGCTGCAACGTTCCGACCAAATGCAGAACTGATAACTGTTCAGACACAAGACAAACATGAATTCAAAATAGGGAAAACAAAAAAGGATTTTTTGTTGTCATTAATGATGTCATTGACATCCTCTGGTGACGTTTGAAACGTCAAATCACTGTTTTCCCAGGTTTAATCTGGAATTATAAGAGGAACGTAACATTTTGCGAACTTTTAATCTGTTGCATGTATAAACAACATAATTTTTTATATATCATACGTATGTATTCTCGTCTATCTTTGTCTTTTTGTGTGTATATACAGTTCTTGTTTAATGAGAGTGACCAGATGTCACATGCAATGACAAATAAGGCATTCTATTCTATTCTATTCTATTCTATTCCAGTAATATGTACAGTATATAATTACATATTTTATATGAAATTTAAGGGAAAAACAAACTAGGTGTGAGTGTGTGTGTGTTTGAAGGTGACCCCTCTCAAGGTCAACCATTTACGACCTGATGGTTTCACTCTCAGGGACCGTGTCCTCATTCTGTCAGGTATTCTCAGAGATTATTAAACCGTGTAGCTTTAACTCTGTACCTCACACAGTACTGTATGTGCTTGGCCTTGAAGCAGTTTATCTCTTTTCATGATTTTTATAAGAACAAAATGTCTAGATTTGCTTCGGCTGCGTTTTACTCCGCCTCATAAAACCCAACGAGCTGATTTATTTTCGATCATGGTATGTTTTTTTTTTTTTTTATTTTTAGAGTCACTAGTGGGTGCATAGCAACACATTTGCTCACCAACTTGTATTGTCACCTGCTTAAGTCCACTTCGCTAAATATAGACCCTGAGGCAGTTTGTGTTTATCATCATCATCATCGATGCAGCACAGAGTGATGCCGTTAAACGTCTAAATCTCCATGTTTAAGATTTAACTTTCTATTATCTATTATCTATTTAGTTGTTTGTAATACATTTTATTTTACATCCTGAACAGCATGTATGGGTACAAACAAACATGATTTTCTGATATTGAAAATGTGTCCTCTGACAAACGATTGTTTCCTGGATACAGTCAGGACAAATAAGTATCCCTGACTCCACTATCTCTTTCATGTGTGAGAGTGTGTAGGGGTGGGATACAGAAAACTAGGTCATAGGTCAGACTGTAGGGTCATGGAGACCACACTTTTTTTTGTAATTACTCCACAGGCTCCTCACTAGAGATTTAAAGCATGTGTGATCTTTCGCTGCAACATTAAACTTAACATTTAGGCACAAGAGTGATGCTGTGTTGATGAAGGTTAAGGTTAAGGTTAATAGTATATTCAGCTCTTTATGAGAGCAATATCATTTATGTGGATCATGAAACAGCCGTATAATCATCGGTCTCGAGGATCATAAGTGGGAAGAAAAAGCCAGCATGAACTGAAATAGCAACTCCTGATTATTGGAAGGACAGTGAGAAAATGATAGCGTGTCAGTGCTCGGCACAATATGAGTCTTTATATTACAAATGTCAGACACTAAATTTGGAGCTCCGCCTGCCTGAGGAATTCAACATGCAACCCGAGTAAGGAGCAGAATAATTGGACGAGCTCTGTGTCTTCTTCTTCTTCTTTACATGAATGTGAAAGCCACATCATCCCGCTGCAGATGCTCTGAGTGACTCCAGAATAGCTCTGCGTGCTGATGCAGGGACAGATGTGCCACTGAGTTAAATGTGAGGAGGAGGAGGAGGAGGAGGAGGAGGAAGAGGAGTTTTTGTGCAGCATACATTATTAATACACACATCATCTCCATGCTGATAACCCACCCAGACTCATTTGCCTCAGGAGAAGCTTATTACCTGCAAGAAAGGACTGAGTCCTCTTTATTTTTTTTATACCATTTGTGTGACATTTAGACTTTTGTGAGGTGAAGCTCTCATAAATAATTCTCAAAATTCGAGCACAGGGGAGAAGTTGTTTTTTAGTTGGAAGTGTTTAAGTCGTGTTTTTGGTGCCGTAGCAGATGGCTGCGTTTACCAGTAGTTTCCTATTGTCTAGGGCCGTGGTTCTCAAACTGTGGTACGTGTAACACCAGCGGTACGTGAGCTTCCTCTGGTGGTCTACTGTTCTACCAGGGTATGTGATCAGAGTGTGTAGAAAATGACTGTATGATAACAATAATGATAATAATAATAATAATAATGAGAGCCACCTTATCTTAACCTAATGTCACTATGCCAGTGTGTGAAGAATATGTGAGGAAGAGGAGGATGATGATGAGAGAATAAATCTGCCACGTGTGAAAAGTCGTTGTGATAATGGTGAGATTATTTTCTCACGTTGTATAAAACGTTTGAGAACCACTGATCTAGACCATAGTGATGCCATGGGAATTGATTCAATTTTATTTGTATAGCGCCAAATCATAACACAATGAGCAAACACTAGGCATCAGTGGAGAGAAAAAACTCCTCTTAACAGGAAAGAAATCTCTGACAGAACCAGGCTCAGAAATGTGCGGTCACCTGCCTCGACCGGTTGGGGTGAAAGGAAAATGGGGGACAGCGGAGAGGTGGGGGACAGAAAGGGGGGAGAGAAAGGACAAGAGGGAGATGAGGTAGAGACAGATGTTGTGCACAACTGAAGCGGACCAGTGGGTCTTAAACTGGCGGGTGTGAGAGTCTGGTCGGTGGCCACCAGAGGGCAACACCACTGAGTAAAAGAGTTGTTACCTCCACCATATGTCTCTGTTGGTGTTTGTGTTTGTGAGAAGCTACGACTATAGAGTTGTGGTGAGATTTTGGTGGTGACTCAGAAAGTGAGTGGCCTTGGCGGAGGTTTGACCTCCCTGAACACTTCCTTTACTTTGGTGGTCTATGAGAAAAGTTTGTCGTCTCAGTCTCTAGTTTCATGTCTTCCTTTTTGTAAATGATGGTCCCACTGAGAGTAAAATAGATGATAATGGGTTATATGCTGATCTTTAGAAACCAGTGGCGCCAATGGCTGATAAACAGTTTAATAATAACAAATGAACATACAAGTGTTTAACTTGACATTCATTGAACAACACTTACTGCCTTTCTCTTAAATCTGCCTTTTTATAGTGTTTAAACTAAATATTAAGTACACGAAAGGTCAAATTAAACATTGGATGAAAAATTACATTTTGGTGTAGCAGCATGCTTTATGTTCCTGAAAACAAAAAATGTGTACAATTACATGAATAAGTAATAACGGGTTGATTAATTCAAATAAATTGCAAAATGGTCCTGATTAATGGCCTCAAACCTTTGAATCAGTCTACCTCTATTCTAATGACCTGTATATACATGAAGTTTGAGCATTTTCGGGTATTTAATGCTATTTAATGCTGTACATTGCTGTTGCACCCCAGGTGATGTCCCAAGCAGAGGGCCAACAAAAGAACCTGGTCCAGTCCATTGACTCTCTACCCACCAAAGGCCCCCTCTCCTGTCTGGACCAGGACCTGCTGCTGCTCAAAGCCACGTCCGCTGCCACACTCAGCTGCCTGGGCGAGTGCCTGAACATCCTCCAACACACGCAGAGCCACGGCCAGGCGCCGCATCACTCTCAGGCCTCCCAACGTAACCACGCTGCCCACGGAGCCCCCTCCGGTGAGTCTGCCCAGGGCTCCGTTCCATTGCTGTTACTGGAGCCCCCGACTCCTTCATCTCCCCCATCCCCTTTGTCTTTCCAGCCCCCTCCTCCAGATCCCAGCATCAGTGGCAAGGGCCAGCTGGGGCAGCTAGACTGTGGTTCTTGTGCCGGCCTGATGGGTACCATGAACTTAAGTCTGTGTAGTAAATGTTGTTGAATGTCGAATGTCAAACTGCTTTTTTTTTTGTTGTTGTTTTTTTACATTGCTCCATTCACACTCTCTGTCATACATAGTTTGTTGTTATTAGTGCCGTTCTGTGTTGTCTCTCTCCCGTGTTGTCGTTGAAATGCCATCAGTTCCTCAAATGAAGGTGCCAAGTACAATCATGAACGTCAACTTCTTCGTCAGTGTTGTTAACAGGATCGCTAATGACATTTCCAAGTGTCTCCCTAAACATGCATGTCAGAAAAAAATCAGGGTGACTATGTGTGAAAGAGTAAATCTAAAAATATTTACTGATACTATGCATTTTTCAATCGCCTTAAACGTTGAAGTGTTTGCCAAAGGAATCCACACTGGTGCCTAAAATGTCAGACCTCTCTGCCATGTTTAACCTCTCTGTGCCAGATCAAGATGGATCCAATAAAGTTGTTTCTATTTAAACCACTTGAAGCCTGAGGGTGGTTCTATTGGCATAACACCAAGGATTAGGATTAGCGAGCAATGCCTAACAGGGACATGTGGACCCTAAATGCAGGTTAGAATGTTGGGAACTATTCTTGATATATCACCAGGTTTCTGGGTCATTATAAAACAAAGTATTGTTTAAGTATGGAAACATCAGCTGCTGATTTAACTCGGAATATATCGAGTACCCGTGTTTTACTGTGTGTAGGATTGGGAGTATAAATTTGAATTCGCAGCAGTTAAACAGGATGTGATGACGATGCACGAGTTAAGACAACAATGCCATTTGCCCTTTTAAGAACTTCTGCAGCATAGGCATCTTAAGAACAACAAGATTAATTTAGTCACTGCCAGCCATGGAAATTGTGAATAAAAGGTACTAAATTCATTAGTAACCCAAAGTTTGCATTTTGCTGAGGCGGTGGATTTTGCTGCAGTGGTTGCTTGGAAAGAATCTCTGGATGTGACCAAAGGAATTATATCACAGATACGAGCCATTAAAATGAGATTCTTCACGCGTTGGCAGTGTTCACCCTCGATGTGTGTTCAAGTGGAAAACAGGTTGCATTTCAGGGCCCTGGACCTTCTTTGTGTAGTGTTGATTCGTCCCAAACAGTCGGTGCACTGGTTGAACTACAACCCTTTCTATTCATTTATATTCCCCCATCTCATTTTCCTCATTTTACCAAAACTCGAAACACCTAGAGTCATGTGAAGGTGGTTTGAGTGTTGGATTTCCCAGACTCCTCTGGGAGTTATTGACCTAGGACATGACAAAACTATACAATAACCAACCTCAGAATGTCGGACGGAGGCCATATGGACTACCTTGCTTGAACCCGCTGCCACTCAGTGTGTTGACAATATCAAATTATTAAGTTAATTATATTAAGTCCAACTGACTCTAACATGTTAGTTTTACTGAAATGACACGAAATCCAAATTCACGAAGATATCTACAACCCAAAGGCCCATTTACACTCCAAACCGTATCTCCATCACTACCCTACATACTCTACCTCAATGCTGCCCCCACATTTTCTGGTGGTATTGATCTGTTTCGTCCTTCATCGTAAACTCCCCCGCTTGGTGCACAATGATAGACGACATGAACCCAAAGTACGGACAAAAGGCTCCGTCCGGCTCGGTCTTTCTGTTGTAACGTAGAAATGGGCATGAATGCACCCAGATAATGCGGTCGGGAGTCAAATTACTATTGCGTGTTTTCACCCAAGGAAAACCTGACTTTGCCAGGTCAACACTGTTTGATTGATGAGGAGACTGAATTTACGCTCTGCCAGCTTAAAGACTTTAATATTTTAAAGTTCATGGTCAGTGGGAAGAAATGGAACGGTGTTCGACATGCTATTGAGCTAACAAGCTAATACTAACAAGCTGAAACAAGGACATTTTAGCACCTAGCATGGCAAAGGCAGACACAATTCATTCATTCAAGGACAGTAGCCCGATTAAACATCATAGTCAAGAACATGCATGAAAACCTCCAGAGTTTGGGTTTCATTTGACACGTCTTGACAGCCGCTGGAATCCATTTTAACTGCTGTGAATCCAAATGAATGTTAGCTTTATTCCTCCTGACATCGGTCCAGCCCTGCATCTTTTCAGTGTTTAATGTCAAATAATGTCCATCTGTGACGTTGGGAAGGTATTTTGGGATCTGGGTTTGGCCTGGTGCTGGATCTCGTTCAGAACCTGCTAGTCCTCACAGTCTGTTGGTTCTTCTTTTTGCACCAGCAATCACCTTGCCCTGTACCAATTCGTCAGACAGGGGGTGGTGTGGAGTGGGACCACCTGGCCGCAAGTACAAACTTCTTTCCTTCCGCTGCTTGGCTGACAGGTCCTGTGGGGGTCCAGCTGCTCCTCGCTTCCGGCATGTACCCCTTACACATCAGTGAGGAGTGTTTTCCTATAGGATCCTTGGTTTTGGCGTGTGATGAGTAGCGTGGTTCACCGGCATGGGCAGCATACAGATACTTGCTGCGGCTGATAAAGGGAGTGGCTGGCTGGTTGGTTGGTTGGTTGAATGGTTCTGTTACGCCCATACAGGAAAGCTTTGCCACTGCATGGGCAAGAAAACTCTTTGGTCAAAGGGGCCACGCATGATGTTGGCTGGCACGTTGGTCTCTTCCGGCTCCTTGTTTGTGTCAGCTCCAGAGAGTCATGATACTCCAGTGTATCTTTGTAAATTCCCACCAAAAACCTGCCAGTCACAAACCAGATGGTAACTTATCAGCTGATGTTATGGAGGATCTTTGCTGCTTGCTCCAGTTCTTTTGGGACCCCCCCCCGCCCCTCTCCCCGCCTTCCTTCTGTCACTGCTATGAAGAGCTTGACGCTCTTTCACCCACGCACTCTTAGAACGTTTTCCTTTAGAGGAATGAAAATCCATAAAGGAAATTCAGTTTGCAAACCAGTCCCGTTGCAGCTTCGTACAAAGAAATCAAAGCACCTTGGTTGTTTTGTTTATATAAGAGGGAGTTGAGAGGTAAGAAATTAAACAAGCTGAGAAGAATGTGTTGTATACGAAGCTGATTGCAAATGCCCAGAAATGGAAGGTAAAGCCATTGGGAACACCTACTGCATGAATGTTTGTCTTCTCACTGTTTGATCTGCAACAGCCTTTGGATTTTACCTGCATGCCTTTCATCCAATGGCCCAGATATCTTCTCCCCTCTCACTCAGTTTGTCTACATCCTGCAGAAATGGTTTCACTTTAAACTCTGTTTTTGAAACAAACTCTCAGGAAACTATAAACCCCCCCAAGTGACTTGACAACAACCCTTTTGCGAGACTCATATTTTCATTTGACACTATTTACGCCTCGCTCTCCTTAACACGTAGCCGCTCCTGCTCATGTCTCCACTGCACCAGTTCCAGATTTTGTCAGTTCACTAACCCTTTTCATGTTTCTGTCATTCACAACTGTCAGTGGACTAAAGCAGAGGCCTGGCCTGAGGGCTGTTTCAGCACATTTGGTGGAGGCAGAACCGCCTCAGGCTCACCAGCGTTCTGACTTGTGTCAGCACAGCTTCTTTCCTCCACTAATGGATATTAAAGAACCGGCTCCTGGTGCATTAGACTTTTAACCCAATTTGAGTATTGGGACTGGAGACAAGAGAGAGGCCTCTGGTGCAGTTCCATTAACAGGACTCTGAAATGGGATCTACCACCGTGATTTACAGTCACTTCACAAAGTATTTGTATCCCTCTCTGTTCGGCACACTCGGTGTTGTAGATTCAGTTTCCAGTGGATAAAATGACCTTTTTCCTCCTTCAGTCTGTACTCAGTTTACAAAATGTGATGAATATTATTAACTCTTGAGGTGTTAACGGTCCCAAGTGCTAGTTTCAGGTTTCCTTTAATGGAACATGATGCAACATTTATAAATGATGTTCCTGTTTAGAAGGAAATAGACGATAATGACACATGAGTGCGACACATGAGTTATTTTTGCACACACACCAATTAGTGATAGTGAATTTGACCTCTGCATTTAACCCTTACTACACACCAGTAGTGAACACACACAAGCCAGTGGGCAGCAGTTATCTGTGCGCAATGGGGATTCCCAACCAGCCCTTGACCCGTCCCTGGGATTTGAACCAGTGACCCTTCATTTACAAGCCCTATTCCATTCTTCTTGACCATGGGCTGCCCCTGTATCACCCAATTGGATGTTGTGAGTTTATGGTTGGTTATGTGCCGTTCAAATTGCTAATATCAAGGCTTCTAAATAGGAATTTGTTTTGCAAACAGAAACTACTTTATGTCTATAATCCGCTATCGTGAAGAAAAGGCTCATATGTATATAAAATGCCGTAACTGTCAGGGCAAAAACAAAGGGATGAATCTCTCTGTGGACCTCCACCATAAAGCGCTGTGATCAGAGCAGAGGTATGAAGCGTGAGAGCGCCGGGGAAACATATTCTCTGCTCTGCAGCTCCTTCAAGGCTCAGTGACACAGGCTGTATGAGACGCACATTACTGGTTGTAGATACCTTATCTATTTCTGCACAGCGTTTTCTTCATTATTTGTGGCCCAGAGAAAATGAATCGTCCTTTTTGGGATGTAATAAAGTCGAAATATTAGATTTAAACACACGCACTCAAGCACACAAACACAATTTCCTGTTGTCGAGACTCTGTCAATCACACGTCCTCAGTTCACGGCGTTCATGAGAAACTTAATATTCTTAGACTTCTCAAAATAAATAACCAATGATTAATACACACAGGGAATTACACACAAGTGCCCACTTTTTTGTTATTATAATATATATATAATATTTATTTATCTTACTTCAATCATTGTATTATTAGTTTTGTGATACATTTTTGATTGGTCTATGTTCTTTGCCAATGTAACACAATGTAATATGTTTGAATTTATATCTTTAAGTTCTCATCCTTCAGAAAAGAGATTAGTTTCGAGTGAGTTAGTATTTTCTGTTTTTACCCTTTGACACCTAAGCCTCAAAATGTCCGTGTGCACTTTTTTTCTTTTGCTTATTTTAACCATAAAAGGGCCAGAAAATGTGCTGAGACTAAGTGCTTTTCCCCATTTTGTCCCTTAACAATTTAAAATGAAGAAAAACAAAACGTTTTTTTTTTTTCCAACTCTCTCTTATTATTATTTTTACCATAATAACCAAAACTTCACAGCTTTAAGCGTTGGAATTTTGCGGTAATGCAAAAATGTGTCATCTGCAGCGTTAAAGGGTTAATGCTCCATCTCTTTTTAAACCTAATCCACTAGATACCTGTAAAAAAAGTAGCCATTACATATTTTTCCCCAAATTCTTCAGCCAGACTAGACAGCATAAATAATCCAGTAGCATCTTCCCCTCATTGTTGTCAGGTAAAGGTCGACAGTCGGCTCTGACCCTGCCTTGTCATTCTTCTCAGATGGTGTTCCTGTGTGGACTGTACCAAAGTCGCCCTCAGGGGAGCAGTTGAAGAACGGAGGTCTGACGCCTCTACGATCAGCCGAGCCCTGGCCGGCCCTCAGGATAAGGAGTCAGTCCCATGGTGCTGAGGTGAGACAGTTTTGACGTCGACATTGTCAATTATCACCTCCGCTTTCCATCACGTTCTCCTCACCTCTGCGAGACTGACAAATAACCTGTGAGATACTGGGTTTGTGACGCGTGACGTGCTTTTCCCCGCTGGTTGTCAGGAGAGTGACGGGTCGCATGATTGTGAGGAAAAAGCCTCTCAGGTT
The DNA here is from genome assembly GCF_019176455.1 of Solea senegalensis. Classification (NCBI taxonomy): domain Eukaryota; kingdom Metazoa; phylum Chordata; class Actinopteri; order Pleuronectiformes; family Soleidae; genus Solea; species Solea senegalensis. The sequence goes on along the minus strand of NC_058039.1, from coordinate 3,283,465 downwards.
TTCTCATTTGGACGGAGCTCTGACAATGATGGTGTGGTCACAGAGGGAGGTCAAGTGGGTCAAAGGGGGGGGGCGGGGGGCGGGCGATGATATGAAACGGAAAGCCAGTCGACTGCACGTCATGCTGCGTTCCATTTAGGAAAGTCGGAAATGGGAGTGACACCACCACGTTCCAGTAGAGAAGTCAGAATATGACTAAAAGCATTGAAAAAGGATAAAAAATTATTTTTTATTTTAAAGCAACAGTATACTTCAGTATACACACATTAGTCCGTACATCAGTTTGTGTGTTTTAGCCAAACTTACTATCAGAGTAAAGCTGTGTATAAAAACATGTTGTGGTTATTTTTGACGGATATTACTCTTGTGTTATGATTCATACTTGGCATGACTTGTCGTTTTTACAACTCAAACGTCATGAAAATGATAAAGATAAGTCTTGTCAACAGACGAAACTCACCTGAAGAGCAGGGTTTCGTCATGATGCTCAACCAAATAATTTTTTGCACGTAGTTATTGATCAAGTTATTTTACTCCTTTATGTGGCTCGTTTATTTTTGTCTATCTCAAATTCCTCTTTTTTTTTAATTGATCCGTCGGTTTCCAAAAAGACAGAGATGAAGTGCTTATTGGTAGACACAACTCTTAATTCTCCTACTTAAAGCCCATGAGACGTGACTTAGAGCCAGTTAAACATCATATTTGTTTAGTTTCATGCTGCAGAAGAAAAGAAAAACCTACGAAAATGTAAATCAGCTGCCAAAAAGGCTGAAAATCATGAGCTTTGTTTTCAGGAAATTCAGCCACAGGAACAAAGAATAAGCAAACATGGACATAATTACAGTTTTTTATGAAGTTAATGTGAATTCAAAGCAAAGAGCTTTACATTAGTAAATGTTTCACAGTGAGGCAGCAGACTCACAGTAACGATGGTTGTCCAGGCCTTCACTCGTGAAAGTTTGAACACATCGACTTTGAAATAAAGTGGGTCACACACTCACACACACACACACACACACACACACACTGTGGATGTGGAACTGAGCTGGTCTCAGGGGGAGGGCGGTGGGTGGCTTCATTAATTGACTGTCACCACCAGTGTGAGTGGGAGCAGTCCACAGTGACGTCAGGTAAAGAGACACAGAGGACGTTAATTGTAATTTATTTACTTCATCGGACTTCATGTTTGTTTTAATCCCCATGAAGTTAAACTACTATATCAATTATTCTTATATTATTTCCATATAATGAGAATAATGCTGTTAAAAAAAGCAGCTCCACTTTCTGTTCCTTGTTCCCATGGAGATGTTTTGAGTTCTGTCTGTTCATGTGCTGAGACACATGCAGCTCTCTGAATCTTCTCCGTCTAAACTCAGCGATTAAGTTATAAACCCGTTAGAGGGAAAACACAGGTGCCAGTGTTTCACCACACATTTGTTATCCTCCGTGTGGACACAGTGCACATCATAAATGCATAAATCTTTGTGTAGCCAAGGTACAAAGTAATGGAGCTGTTATTTTTCCTCTTCTATCTCAACCTGTAAAGAAGTTTGAATCAGTGGCTTTCTTTTACTTTTACTTCTTTTAATTGTAATAAAATGTCTATGACCTTAGTGGAAACATGTAAATAGGAGTGATATATTGTTGTCCTGGATAGACCAGGGTAAATAACTCATAATAATAACCACTAACAACTAAGGCGCTCTAAAGTAAACAGTCCCTGTAAGTTTGACTTGCTGGATGTCGCTACTTCATGTCTCCTCATGGTGGCGCTGCTCAAAGAAGATAAAGTCACTTTTTTTATAATATTACTGAAGTAAAAGTCTTAAAGTTTATGACACTTACTGTACTTAAGTATCAAAAGTCATTTTCTTATGTAAAATGTACTTAAGTTTTAGAAGTAAAAGTCTTAAAGTTTATGACACTTACTGTACTTAAGTATCAAAAGTCATTTTCTTATGTAAAATATACTTAAGTTTTAGAAGTAAAAGTCTTAAAGTTTATGACACTTACTGTACTTAAGTATCAAAAGTCATTTTCTTATGTAAAATGTACTTAAGCTTTAGAAGTAAAAGTCTTAAAGTTCGCTTTTACCACCTCTACTGTACTTAAGTATCAAAAGTCATTTTCTTATTTTTGACCTATTATACTATACTATGATTTTTCAGACCAATTTTGGACGACATAGTATACTATGACTTTTTTGATCAATTTTGGACGACATACTATGGCATGACATTTTTGACCGATTTTGGACGACTTACCATACTATGACTTTTTTGTCAAAATTTGGACCACATACTAAACTATGACTTATTTGTCAAAATTTGGACCACATACAAAAGTATGACTTTTTGTCAAAATGTTGACGAAATACTAATCTATGACTTTTTTGTCAAAATTTGGACGACATACTAAACTATGACTTTTTTGTCCAAATTTGGACGACATACTAAACTACGATTTCTTTGTCCAAATTTGAACGACATACTAAACTATGACTTTTTTGTCAAAATTTGGACCACATACTAAACTATGAATTTTTTGTCAAAGTTTGGACGACATACTAAATTGGGACATTTTTGTCACATTTTGGAAGATATACTAGTTTAGTAAATGTTGACAAAAATGTCATTGTTTAGTATGTTGTCTAAAAGGTGACAAAAATGTCATAGTTTAGTATGTCCTCCAAAAAGTCACCAAAATGTCATAGTTTAGTATGTCGTCCAAAATTTGACAAATATGTTATAGTTTAGTATGTTGTTCAAAATTTGACAAAAATGTCATTGTTTAGTATGTTGTCCAAAATTTGACAAAAATGTTATAGTATAGTATGTCATCCAAAAAGTCACCAAAATGTCATAGTTTAGTATGTCGCCCACAAATATGCATATGTGAAGTTTTATGTCGTCCAAAATTTGACAAATATGTTATAGTTTTAGTATGTTGTTCAAAATTTGACAAAATGTCATTGTTTAGTATGTTGTCCAAAATTCTAAAATGTTATAGTATAGTATGCCATCCCAAATGTCACCAAAATGTCATAGTTTAGTATGTCGTCCAAAATTTGACAAATATGTTATAGTTTAGTATGTTGTTCAAAATTTGACAAAAATGTCATTGTTTAGTATGTTGTCCAAAATTTGACAAAAATGTTGTAGTATAGTATGTCATCCAAAAAGTCACCAAATGTCACCAAAATAGATGCTTGCGCTGCAATGCATTCTAGTAGGAACACTAGGGAGTTCTGACTAGTATGCCATTCAGCAGTAGGCACTAATAATAACAACGATAATAATAATAATAATAATAATAATAATAACAATGATAATAATATTTTGTATTAGAAACACTGCACACCAAGTTTTGGGAGTTTTCAACAGTCAGTCCAAGACAGTGTGAACTAAGCAGCTGCTTTGTGCCCCCTGGTGGCCAGGAGTGTGTGGAGAAAAAAAAACATTTGAACGTGGTTAGAAATCTAAATATCTTTAGATATATTCTGATATTTAAACAGAGTTGAGCTGAAGTTATTAGCATTTAATTTGAAGATATTTAGACTGTTGATTTAGTGCACATTTGCACATATGTTATAAGTTTTGAAAACTTCAGTATCAACACACTTAGTGCTTCACTTTGAATATGAAAGTGCAAATTACTACTCAGACAAAATCCTCTGAAATAAAGAAAACAACAAAAAAAACAAAACAAGAGTGACACTGGTTTAAATAACACAACTATAACTAATACAATTTAATATTATGTCTATTTATATCAATAGTTCTCATACAAGGTCCTAAACAGTGTGACCGCAGATGATGAAAAAAGAATAATCAGACACACAACATCAGTCCAGTAAATTATTTGCTGGTGGGAAAAGGAGGAGAGCGTGGGGAACTCTGGTGCTTGGCTGCCACCTGCTGTCTGACACGTGAAACAACAACACGCTCACACAGTCTGTGCAGGGTTTGAGTGAAGTGAGTCTTTCACTGCACCAAGTCTCAAACTCTTCTCTGACGTGGTCGCTGATAACCGTGGACGGGCGTGATGATCAGTGTCTGAGCGCGAGCCAGAGGACAAAGGTGCTGCAACAGCAGGAGGAGGAGGAGGACGTAGCGGTGGAGGAGGAGGAGGAGGAGGGGAGCGCGCATATAAAGCCGGAGTGCCGCTCATGAAGGGCCACACTGACACGAAAAGCCTTTGCGTTGCTGCGTGGATCACTGAGCAGCAGGGAACACTTTGTGCGTGGATATTTTCTCGCCACTTCTTCTGGAGGAATATTATTTCTATTTTATTTAACTTTTTACAGATTTGCCTGGAAAATGGATTTATACATTTGCATTTCCGTGTTTTCTGTGATGTACACCTGGATCTTGTGCACAGGTAACTTTTGCGCAACTAAACTAATTTCCATTTCACTTAAACATAAACAATGACTTTAATGTTCAAGTTGTGTGAACTCTTCTCCATTTATGTAAATATGATTATTCAAACACTGTGTTCTTTTGGTGGTATTGATGAGGATGATTTCTTTGCAGTTCTGTCTGCGCCTGTGGGAGAGAAGCACTCACTCATCCCCTCCACGAGATCCACTCTCACTCACGGGGGACATGTGCGGAACAAGCGCTGCTCCTGCGCCACTTTCCTGGACAGAGAGTGCGTGTACTTCTGCCACCTGGACATTATATGGGTCAACACACCTGAGTACGTTCGCTTAACCTGCAAATAGTTAGTTCTGTTCTGTACAAATTGCACATCACTTTATTTTAATCCAGAACTTTTATTGAATAGTATTTTAATAAGTTCACGCATTGGTTTTCTGTCACGATTTCAGTGTTACATTGTACACACTTTTTTGTGTGTATATACGTGTATAAAAGTGTTGGCATGTACTCAGTCTGTCCCCTGTCCTCGTCCTCTCCAGGCGCGTGGTCTCATACGGACTGGGCAACGCTCCCAGGACGAAGCGCGCGACGCTGGACTCCATGGCAACCAGGAGCGGACCGCGCTGCCAGTGTTTGCGCGAAAATGACAAAACATGCAGGAGCTTCTGTCGACTGGACCAAACCATCAGGTACATATGTCATTTATTTATATATAGAATCAGACTTTTAATACAAATTGATTAGTTATTCCAGCAAACGATTGTTTGCAGTGCAGATTCAGACTAATTTCTTAGTCTGAATCAGTTATATTATATATTATAAATAATTTATCCTTGGCCCTAATTGGACTTGGTGTTGACTTTTAATATTGCAAAATCTATTCTAGATAATTTGGTTACAGATACACCGTGACATATAGTGTTAAATTTAAGTTTTTAAGTGTAAGTTTATCGTTAAAGTAATTAATTATAACACAACTCCAGGGTGTATTTGGTCCTAATCTGAACTCCTTTATTGTCACTTTAACACTGAACATTCTATTGTAGATAATCTGGTAATAAATGCACTATGGTCAAATACACTAATGTAACAATGTGTTAAATTGGTTAAATTTGGTCCTAATCTGACCGGATGTTATATTTAAATTAACTCCTTCATTGTTAGTTTAACAGTGCAATAAAATTCTTCTGTGTCTAATAATGATTTAAAAATGTCTGGGAACAGAAGCAGTTGAATAGTTTTTTTCCCCCTCTCTACCTAAATGACCTCTGATGAACGGCTGACAGTTGATCCTGATGGTGTCTTTTTGTTTTCTTTCTTTCTTTCTCGCTGGCAGGTCTGAGACATCGCCTGCCACGGTGATCCGCTCTGCCCAGGGCGAAGGCTGCACTGAGCCACAGTGCAAACACAAGCTGGCGGCTGACACGAGCGGGATTAAGAGGTAAAACAACCGGCTCACTCTCTACAGAATTCATGCACATCGCGGCAATTACAACCATGCGAGGTCTTATGGGAGACAAAAATGTGTCAGAGCACAATCATACTTTTTAAAAAGCATAATACCACCATGAGCCTGAGCGATAAAAACTGTGGGCATGTGTTTTTGGAGGCATACATTTTGAGATTAAGCCCTGAGCACGGAATTCCCTGTAAATTACAATGGCTGAGTGCTCAAGTGAAATCCATAAATACCTATAAGACCCTGAGTTATGTAGCAGCATAACCTTGCCTTGCTTATCTGTTATTTATGTGATGTAACAGAAGCCGCTCTCTGCCACAGCTGCACTCGTGTACCATCATGTTTCACCTCTGAAAGTTTGTGGCGCCAAATGTCTGACACGTAAATAATTGGACGCATAAACTACAATCATTCTGAGCGGATTTTAGCCACTTGACAAAAGGCTGCACCTAATAAAATGTATAGTGCGTGTCATAAAAATAGGTATGCCGCTTTATCGTCCTATGTTTTTCTGAGCTGGAAACCTGTCACTGTTCTGCACCAAAGTCCATACAGAAAATCTGTGTTTTTAGCTCACAGAGACACAGGAGCTACTGATTTCAAACACCAAAGTCACAAAATAACACATTTGAACTAATTGAGACGTCAATGGATCAACTACTCGTGTGTGCCATGGTGTAAAATCACTGATTATCTTCATGGACTTTGGTGCGGGACAATGAGAGGTTTGCAAACGTATGTTTCCTGCCAGAAAACTCTGCCTCATGATGAGACATGATGACAAACATGTTCTTTAAGATCGTGTGGACTTAAGCAAATGCAGATTCTATGAGGGGAGCTTAAGTTAAGAGACTGAAATCTGTTTCAGTTAGTAAGAATTAAATAAATATTTCAATAATACAATACAGCAGTAATTAGTAAAAACCTATATAAAACAAATAATAGTACCCTCACTGTTTTAGGTGCACAATTTTAACCACCTGAGGGTTTAAACTGTCTCCGAGGTGAAAGGTCAACCTGTCATTATTAGAAATGTGTCAGTACGTCATACAGTCAGACTAAAAAAACCCTAAACTATCCCTTTAGGAGAGTGAAACTGACAGTTTGAATCCACCCAGCTATAACTTTACATTTTACATAACGCGTCAGGAGGACTCGATGTCTCAGGTGTCTCACCTCTGTCTGTCTTTGTCCACAGCGTGGAGAACAAGAAGCAGGTGTCACCATCAGCAGCGCTGAGGGCGGCCTCGAAAACCCGCCAGCTGTTGGAGAAGTGGATGGTGCAACTGCGCCACAGGGTGAGGACGTGGCAGGGCGAGAGCACGGCCTCCTAAGAAGACTAGATGCCCTTCACACCTTGTCACACGGACGGGGAAAAGGGTTTCGCAACCACAGGCGACTTCTTAGAAGCCACGTGCAAGTGGGGAGAGCCAGCGCTAAGGCCAGCGAACTAACTTCACGTCGGCCGCGGGGTCACAATGCGTCTGCAGCAGAGTGTGTACGACTCATCGGACGCGTGGACGAGGTCAGAGAAAAGACGGGGAGTTCAAGTGGAAAAAAAAGGACATAAGCTGAAGAGAGGCGCCAGCTTCAGTCTGCACAGTCAAGGACGTTGATTGCTCTGTGGTCGGACTCTGTCGCTCCTAAAAAAAAACCAAAGCATTTCAAAAACTTGACTTTCCTGAAAGGATTTAAAGCTGCAGTGTGTAACCTTTCAGAAACCATGTAACATCATTTGCATGCGGTGTCCTTCATCTGATAATAGGCTCTGTCAAGCAATACTATCAGACCTGACTGAGGGAGCGTTTGTGTGTATACAGCTGTAGTGCAGGGGCAGTAGAATTCACTTGTAAGACTTGTCATGGGCACTTCTTTGTGTTTTCTCACTTTACTAGCAGTGTTACTGTTGCTTCCGACTGTCATCACATAATACCACTCACTTCCTGTGTGCAGCGTCACCAGGAGACACAAGCTCTAAACAAGGGCTAAACAGCTAATTGTTATTTTAATCAAAATCATTATTTGGCAAAGTGCAATTATTAAATCACATAGACTGCAAAGAAATTCTTCTGTTGGAAACAAGATCTTTAAATTCATCAAATCTAGCAGGCAAATTGGATTAGATTAGATATTTGCCCCAAATCATTCAGCCCTAAACAACACACAGACACACAGAGATGGTCGTGTGGGCCTGATTTTTGTTGATGTTTGAAAAAGGCTTAAACATGAAATCCTGATGTTAATAGAATAGAAAATAAACTATCACTGAGACAGTCAAGCTTTTACCTTCTATTTCAAACCGCGTGTGACGCCGCTGACATTTGTGTCATAAACAAGACATTTGTCTTTTCAGTGACTGAAATTATTTACTGCCTTTTACACAACAGCTGACCTCCGTGTGTTCGGGCCACAGGTCACTGTAGCTACAGTAGCTGCTGGCAGTTTTCCTGATGTTAAACAGATGTTATCACAGACGCCGGTGCCTTTATCACCATTTATGATTCCACTGTATGTATATGATGCATGTCCCTTGTTTTATCTATTTATTCTTTTTTTTTTACACGTTATTCGATGGCCGTGTCGGTCCATCGTGTTCTGACTGTCATTTCTGTGAAATGTGGAGCCACTAAAGTGCCATTATGTGGCAAGTTTTATTAAAATGTTACTCTTATTTAACACAAAATACTCAACTTCTTTGTCTTTATTATACTGAAGAGAGAGATAAAGCTTTGACTTCAAAGGACAAGAACAGTTAACAGGGCAAATGTTGGAGTGAAAGGCCAAAACTCAAAATAAATTGTTATTTAGCTAGCTAGTTAGCAGCTGGCTAGTAAGTAAGTATGTTGAAATTGCTAGCTAGCTAGTTGATTAGTTATATAACACATTTCAAAACAACCTCAGTTGACCAAAGTACTGTACAAAGAATAGAATTCAGACATACGATAAACAATAAAAACATTATCAGAAGTACACTTTAAATAAGCAATACATACACTTTAAAAACGAAGGTACAACTGATATAGGTTTTTTAGGAAGGTTTTTGAAGCTGGTGGTAATTAAAATACTAAAAGTAAAAGTGAAAGAAAAGCAAAGATGAGGATAAAGGAAAAGTCAGACTTCAACACAATAACCACAAAGTGTAGATGTTTAAGGCAAAGATGCAAAGATGAATAAAACGCTGTCAACACAGGGCTTTCATCTCCGTGCCAAACCATGTGTGTATACACAGCAAATTCTAACTCAGCCGAAAGCAGATTTAAGGTTTTTCTCTCAACAGCTTGGATTTCAAAGACACATCCGTTTTGTTCCAGTCCTGTAATGATCTCAACAACTCATCATCCAACCAAGCATCTTTAACTTCAGCTCATATGACTCAGCTAAATATAGCAAAGCATGAGTCACACTACCTGACCTGCCCTCAACGCTCACCTGATACAAATATTCCAGACAAAAGCTGTTATTAACACCTGATGCCCTTTAGTCTATGTTCTTGCCCTGCAGTAGCTGTGCTGGTTTTTCTTCAGGAACCTTTTGCAGGAATCCAATCAGTTTTACTTTACAATGCTGACACATTTTCTACGTTTTAGCCTTAAATCATAGCCATGTTTTTCCCACTGGCGCGTCTCAAACTTGCTCTCGTCACTCATCAGAGAGCTGCTTGACAATCCAGCGCAAATTGACTGAGAAGTCTTTATCTCTTCAGCCCATTTAGCAAACAAATCAGTGCCTCGGGCTTGTTGTAAAAAATGCTCTCGAGTCCAATCATAATAAAACTGATACAGTTGGCACGATTTCGACGTCTATAGTAAGAACATGCATACAAAGACTGAAGATAGTTTTCATTCCACAACACAGAAGTACCTAGTCTGGTGGAAGAGCAGAACTATGCAGGATTTATACCCTAATTTAACTTTGGAGTCATTGTGATGGTTAAATGTCTTGTTGCGGGGAGATTGGAGGCCGTCTCTACTGAGCCTACTGTCTGGGGCAGTCCTCAGAATCAGGAGGTCTCGCCAGATACCAGCTATGAGATCAATCATTTTAGACGTTCATCGTGGCAGAGCTGGCGAAAAAGAAGCAGAGGAACCGACTGTGGCTGAGCGAGGGCCCACAAACAAGTAAACATCACCGGCACACAGACACACTACACCATGATTGGTGTAGTGGTTAGTGCTGGATTCATGACCTGGTTGGAATAAGGGCACTTCTTGCATGCTCTCCATGTGTGCGTGGGTTTTCTCCAGGGTTCTGAGGTAAATTGGACACTCTAAATTGACCCTAGGTGGGACAGTGGAGGGTTTGTTTGTCTCTATGTGTGGACTGGTGACCGGTCCAGGGTGTACCCTGCTTTTCACCCTATGTCAGCTGGGTTTGGCTCCAGTGCTCCTCTAGAGGATGACTCAATGAATGAACACAGAAGCATGCAAAACGGACAATGTCAGCTTTTAAGTCAGTGAAGATACTGTAAAGAGGTAGACAAAGGCTGGATGGATGTTTACGGTGGTGTTGAGGCCTGCTGTTGTGTATTCCAGACGTTGCTAGGGATGATCTCTTGTGTGGAGCTGAGGGCGAGGAGTTGTTGTGTCGTCCAGCTCAGTTCAGAGCACACCTGGCTAGTTTCTTTTTCTCTCCCATAAGCTCCTCATGCCTGCACCCACACACACATAAACACACACACACCTCACCAATCCACACCTTCACTACACCACTGACTAACTGATCTAATACCTTTTTCTAAATATAAATAAATGATTGAAACTGGTGTGGACTCATTCTCTGTGTTATAGGTGTGAGCCACTTGTAACAATATGTCAATTTTTCAAAAAGAAGACGACTCCCTATATCATGATACCTTACTTACTTAGCCTGTTTTATTACTGGATGCTGTAAATGTTATGGTGTACAGTTTGATATTTTATTATTCTTTATTCTATTCATCTTTTAGGCCAATATTTTATCAATATAACAATATATTGTAAGTTGTAATTTATTAATTTTGTCCTTTTAATCCTGTTAAATGTGCAGCTACCTGTCCTGGCTGGGACCCTCTTGTAAAAAAGATGTTTAAACCAGTTTCAATGAATTATAATATTAATACTTTTGACAATACTTCTATAATAAAACTTCTTGTTAATGCAAATATCTAAACAGTTATTCACATAACAGCAGCTCACTGTATTTAGGCATGTAGACATAATGAAGACGATCTGCAGAGGTTCAAATCGAGAAGAATCAGAATGTGTAAAAAAAAAAAGTAATACTTGAGAAACTACTGATCTACTGGGATTTTCAACCATCTCCAGATTTTACAGAGAATGGTCTGAAAATGAAAAAACATCCAGTGAGCAGCAGTTATTTAGGATAAAATGACTTTTTGGAAGGAAAATGACCTCAAATAACAAAGTAAACAGACGATACTGTCTGAACACACAACACGTCCAACCTTCAAGCAGATGAACTACAGCAGCGGATGCATGAGATGACACTGGTTGCCCTTTATTGGGTGTCCTGTGTACCTAATAATGTGGCCATTGGGTGTATATTGGATATTGTTAGTCATCATGTTACTCAGATTGGGGATTAGGTTAACGAGACACTCTAAATTGACCAAAGGTGTGACTGTGAGAGTGCATGCTTGTTTGCGTCTCTGTGTTGACTGTCATGATCCGTCATTCCACTCCTTATTTTAACTCTCTCCTCGTTCTTCGTGTGTGCAGGAGCAGCTTTGCACTGGCGGGTTGCTCAGTATGTGCATACTTTTTTATATAAATTCATTCATTCCATCTATTAACTTCAAGAGATTTTATTGTTTATTATTATCTTATTATTTACCCAGGAATAAAAACTATTTTGCAAGAGTGTCCTAGCCAGGACAGGCAACAGTCTGAATCTGAAGTTTAGACCATCCAAAAATACTATACAACAAGCAGTGATGTGTCAGATGAACCTCAGAGCTCCATGATAAACAGTATCCACAGCATGTGCACGTTGAGAGGATGCACGCATGTGAACTTTTTTGTGCCACGCTTCTGTCACCATCAACTCCCATCATCACTACTATCATCATTGAAGCTGAATCCAGATTACACACATGACACTGACCCTGTAATGAAAAGGCACCGTGTTCTGAATGTTCCTCTGCCTTTCACCCTATGAATGAATGAAGGATGACTGTTGAATTTGTTGAAAATGTGCATACTTTTTTATATAAATTCTGCAACAGAGGCGTCCAGAAATGTAATTATTTCAAATTTTCTTGTTGCACATTTATGCTGAGAAGCATGCCACTGCAGCTCCGTTGTGCTTGCTTGCACGTTTGTTTCTCTGACTCGACATTTTGACCCTTATCTTTACAATCATTGCGTGCCCTCTACACAAGTGTGGTTTCAGTAAGTGAAGCAGAAGTGTTGCTAAAACAAGACGTCTCTATATACACTGAAAAGGTTAACCACAGCAAGCTGACAAGGTCTTGGAACCCAATACAATGGCATTTAGCATTTAAGCAATGCAGCTCAATGTGAGCAACTCCCCCAAGACATTCACTTTTGGCATAACTCTGTAGTCTATTGAATAGAACAAACCCCGACATAATGGCCCATTACACAGCAAGGAATCTTCGAGGCTCGACAGGAATTTTTGAGCTCAGGAGCCGAACAATAGGAATCCGAACGTGGAACGTCTGGGAGGGGCAGACTGGCCTCGGCTTCTGACGTCTCACCAACGCCTCGATCTACCTCCACACCCCTTGTTTTCCAACTTACCCTCCCAGCTGTGCCAAAGCATCTCACGAAACCTTTGCTGCTGGGATTATTTAACCTGACTGGATGAGTCAAACGCAGGATACGACTGGAAAGGTCACCGAGAGTTATCTGGTGAGACTCGGCACCACAGGAAACCTGTCAGGGAGGTTTAGTTGAAGAGTGAGGGACTTATTAGTGCATATTTGCATACACAGTTAGCTTGACTACACTGTTCAATTAGATTTCTGTCTTTGTCCCACGGTAGGATACAAACACTAGCATGGAACATAGACCGAGTACGAAAATGGATGAAGGCTTTAATTTTCCTCCCTGAAACTAAACAGGAAGTAAGAATATAATAGTCAACAAGGGGCGAAAACAAACTCCTTTTGAATGGAAGTCTATGGGAAAATGTACTTCTAATTCTCAGTGGATTTTTCAATGACGATAAATCCTTTTCTTAGTAGTAGTAGTTTCAGGCCTTAAAAAGAACATGATGTCAATTGTCTCCCAACTTAGAAGTATGGCACATGAGTGGACACCAGCGTGATTGACAGCTGGTATCATCCAGCCTACTCGCAGGTGACATCTGTGAACTTCCAGTTGTGAAAATGCAACATGGCTCCGGCCAAATCCCAAGTCTCCAGTCTTCAAAACGGGAGTCCAGAATCACGTCACGACTGGTTGCCATGTAATCGACTTATTGAATGAAGGTGACGACCACCTTTTAGCTTGTCAGTCATAGGCATGTTCTGGTTAACCTATTGCATCACAAACCAAATCAACTTAAGCAGACAGCCGGTCGGTATCATTCATTCCATCTATTAACTTCAAGAGATTTCATTGTTTAAGCTGTACTGGCTCCTCCTTTTATTTACAGGTCGAAGTCCAGGAACATGCGTAGAGTGTCTAGGCCACTTTGGGTCCAGTTGAATACACGCGGTAGTAATTCCATCTTCCAACAAGTTTTTTAAACATTCAGTTTCAGTCAAAGACACACAACACTTCAGTGTTTTCTAACTTCATGTAAACATACTTAGTCTCAGACTGGCAACCGACATGAATCTACTCTAGTGCTGTGGTTGAATTTAATTTGTCATCACGTCCGTGCGAGCGTGGATGACACATTTCTGTGATTATGGGAATCCGTGCAGGTTTCTCTCAGCACTCTGCCTATAATCCAGCCCTCTCTGCCAGCAGCACAATAATTACTGGAAAGTGTTACGGGGAAGATTCCTGAGATACTTTTTTTTCTTAAATGTATAGACAGGTAGTGTCTGCAGCGATGCCTCTGCTCTGCTCTGCTCTGGTTTTATTTAACTTAAGATTAGTTTGAAAACAAGAGGTTGGGAGGTTGTCACCCATTACTCATGAACACGTTTGTAGGGAATGTTCAGAATGCAAAGAATTATAGATCAAGTTTCTAAAATCAGTTCCAGTGTCAACTCTGATGTCTAAAATAAACTCCCCACACAGATTTTAAACACACAGTTACATTATGTTTATATGAAAAATGTGCATACAAGTACTGGATGTTCCAAAAATATGCATCTACTTGGCATTTGAAGAAATGATTTGCATACTTGCTTGAGTGGTTACCAGGTGTTTGTGTTCAAGCGTCCAAAGTGTAGCAGTCCATGCTGACATCAGTGTGTAACAAGAAAAGACTCAGTGACAGCAGAGTGTTCAGAGTTCAAGGGGTCATACAGTATTTTCAGTTATATTTAGAGTCATGGCTCTACTGGGTGGCCCCAGATGTGTTGTTCATGGTTTCCAGACGATGACTTTTCTTGACTTTAAGCGTCCTTTGTCTTTTCTTCTAGCTCCACCTGCAGGTAGCATTTAGATATTAGTTGTTGAGTTATATATCTCGTCAACTCTCTCCTAATGTTAAAATACATTCATATAAAACAAATAATAATCACAAACTGTATATATGTATATGCAGTATACAGTTATTTCATGGGTCCAGAAAGTGACGCCAAAGTGGAAGTGTCTGAAACCTGTATTCTGTTCAATTGCCACCAGGGGGTGACTCATTGGTTCTTGAAAGATGTCATTGTTATGTTCTTCAATTCTGGGTTTTCACTAGAAATATGAAATATTGCGATATTTTGCATGGCGATATTATTTCACTTTTGAGACAACTAGGTATTGATCTTTTTGCATATAATGTTTAAATTCATGTTGCAAATATATATAAAATAAATTGACATTTCGGTCCACTGTATGATTTAACAATTACTTATTATACTGTAATATCGTGATAATATCATATTGTGGTGTCTTTGCCGATTCCCACCCCTAGTTTTCACAAATACTATACAAAAATTAAAGATCAACATTCAACATTAGTAATGATGTTTACAACAGGTAACGTTAGCATGCTAGCACACATGCCAACTACTAGCCTACTACAAGGCTATGAACTCCAAATCTTGTCTTCCTGGGGACCAAAATATGGAAATAAACTACTTCTGGGTTATCTTACTCTAACAACAACATGCCTCTGATAACAATGTCCTTTTTGGCTTTAGTTTTCTGACCCATATTTAACTCCACACTATAATTGTGATTGTGAAGTGCTGATTTGTTTGAGCAGGAATAAACACTCCACTTTATCTTGAGAAAACACTGTCCTACGCTAACGCAGCAAACACACAAGATATTGATCTGACTCCAGCGATAAAGTCAAAGAAAATATACACAAAGAAATGGAGACACTTACAGTAGCATGCATGGTAACATGCGGAGTGTTTGTGTTTTGTTTTGCCCCCCTTTGTTGCTGCCTTTGTTCACATTGCTAGGCAGATGGAAATCATAAAAGTCGTTTCTTGCCCAATCTCTCAACACACAATTCCCTGTGAAGGATGCATGAGTGTCTATCAACATTGACCTTATTCACCGTTGCATACACACATTAGCTTGTGCATCCTTGAAAAGGATGCATAAGATCAATGTTGATAGACACTGGTGGTGCATATAGAAGCGTGAAGCCTTTTTGCTTTGTGTGGACGTAACTTCAAATAAGACATTTCATCAGAGATCAAGCTCATTGCCTGAAGTGAGTTTAAAACAATATATACATATTTTCAAGGCGGTTCCAGGTGTACTATTGTTTGCTCACTGCCATAAAAGATGCAGCAGTTGCAAGGTGCTGTCAAGAGCGCATGTACTTTTCATCAGAGCTGGCTATAGTGGAGGTGAAGAAAGACGTTTGTGCAAACTGACAGATGGCACTGAAACAATGTGCATTGCAATTGTAAGAGTAACACTATTCCTCTGCAGGGATGAGAAAGTGATGCTGTTGCTGTGATACAAAGTCAATGCTATTCTCTTACTCTAGCTATTTTATTGGAGTGGATAAGAAACGCATAGCACACTTTTTTGTTGTTGTTTTTCACGAAAACTGGGTTGTGGTAATCATGAGAATATAGTGAAAGACTTATGAGGCAGAAATGTAAACAAGGAGAGTGTCGTTTTTCTATCAACATTATGCAGGTATACGTTTAGCCTTACAAGATGTCAGGAAACAAATATTTCTGATGTGAGTAGATTACCATGTTTACGAGACAAGCACATTTTAACTCTACTTAGATCATGTTCATGACCTACTGTAAGTCGGAGTTTCTGTTAAGTTCAGAACATCCTGTACATGACTTCTAGTCTGGGTGAACCCAGCCGAGTCTGCCAGCAAATTGATATTGCTCTGCAGACACGTCCGGCAAGGACCCAGTTTTGGCCGACTACAGAATCTCCTAAAACACGGAACCAAATACAAACCCCTGGGCGGCTTAACGCAATGATGAATGAGAAGTGACGTCTAGCAGCTTTTATGGTGGCCACTGAAGGGCCACAAAGCTATCTGCTCCAAGGAGCTCCACTCGGCAGCAGTACTAGAACACTAGAACAAGCACATTTGTTGATACATTTCTTGATACATTGGTTGTAGGTCCGTCCATTTGCATACAGAGACATTTTGATCCACGTCTGTTGGTCACGCGCAATTGAAAGTGGGAGGTGACTACACCCTTTCCAGACACATACTCAGTCTCAGGTGAGAGTAAGATGCAGTCTGGTGTCAACCAGGATACATGACTTCCCAATAATACAATTACAAGTTCACGAGTTCTTATGTGGGATCAGACGTCACAAATTCAGGCCAATTTTCAAATGACCTGGTCGTGACACACACATTTCCGCTGTCGGACCTGATTATGAATGTCGGGAACGGTGAATCCATGTGAAGTCTAACATAACTGAAGAACAGAGATTTGGCGTTCGGAACACCCCAACGAGAAAATATTGTGTAGTCTGATTCCAGGATTAAACAAACCAATGGACACAGGAAGTAACGAGTCACTCAATCAGAGCACAAACGACTTACTTATTTTCTGACATGCTGCAGTTTTACATTTTGCACTTTTAATATCATAATGACAATTACCACTTTAATTGGCTAACTGTGAGGCTAAACCAGCTTTAGCCTGATATTTATGGTAATTTAACTACTCATCGAAGCCTCACAATCCTCATGTGATTCTCACCTCGTCTGAGATGTGAATGAGTGTTCAAACAGTCTCCTCCATCAAGCTGCCAGTGTTTGGGTTGTTGTTTTGAGAGGACTGCTGCCAAGTGATAAACATCTGGGTTCGACTCATTGTGTCAGGTTATATTTATAGACTCCATCTTCCAAAAATGATTGTTCATGTTGGGACTTAGAATTCTGCATTCCAGTCCATTGTCAACAACAACAATAAAGAAAGTAGTTGAATCTGACGACACATTCCATTGTCTACTATTTTATATTTCTATTCTTTATATCTTATATTCTTATAGCCTCTTAAATCAAAACAAAAATCATTTTCAGTTAATCATTTGTCAGTCAGGTTACATAACCTGTTGACACTGTTGAAGCTTGTTTAAATTAGTCAGAACTGTCTCCAAGCCGTTGTTGCTACAAGTCATGTCACCTTTGTCAGACCTGGCATGAATCAAAGTGATTGGAGCATAGTATTATCAGGCTGATACAGCCTTCAACGTGGATCCAGTTTCTCTCATGTGTTAAGTTGGATTTATGTAGTTCAGTGGAAGTTCAGAGATTTAATCCCATCCTGAGTCTGGAAATAAGGGAGTAACAACAATACGGGACAAACTGCAGAATGAGTTTTTTTTTTCATGTAAATAGGGGATCTCACTGTGGGGATAGAACTCTGGATGTAAACAGTAAAATTCTTTGAAGCGAAGCAGCACAGGCCAACATGTCTTTGCAAAATGTATGTGAGGACAACAAGCCAGGACACCTATTCATAAGCCCCCATTAATAAGCCTAAACAGTGGCTAGTCAGTTAGCTTAGCTTTGCACAAAGCCTGGGAGGGTTGAGTAGCCTTGCTCCATCCATGCATCTCTACAGCTTACCAATTAGACCTTGTGTCTTTGGCGTTAAATAGTAAATAAGTTATTATGGCACATAAAGCGCATTCTAGCACAGCTGTAGCCGTTTCACCTCATTTGAGCTCAGCCAACTAGCTGTTAGCTTTAGCTTTAGGCTATATTTAGCTACAAACAAGACACTGGTATCATTTACTAAAATAGTGGTGACTTTAAAAAAAGTTCTGTTTACTGTAATTTCCAAGATGAGTCAGTTTGAACATCACAAAACTAGAACATAATTAGTGAGTTTAGGGGTTATAACACTTTTTCTAACGTTTTCAAAAATGGCAGCGCCAGTGGAAGATAATGTTTTTAGGTTATTATTTAAATTTTATTCCTGCAGAGTTCAGAATTGTTTAATTTGCCTTCAGAAAAGTTTGCCCAGCTACTTTCCTTTGTCTTGCATTGAACTTTACGATTTGAGCATGTCAAACCTTCCCATGTTGTGCTAGAGTTCAATATCAAGTGTGACTCTTGACAAAAAAAAGATTTAAAACTCTGATTGCTTTAAATGATAAAACTAAATTTAGGGGTACTTGAAAGTTAAAAAAAATTTGTTAAATAATAAATTTTTTCCGTTCTTTTCCAGCTAGTTTATCACAAATAACACCTGTACCACCACACTTCTTCTTCGCTTCTTTAACATTTGTAAGAAATAAGTATTTATTATAGTTATAGACATACACACAATGCACAGATTTAAGAACACTTAATAGAAGACGACCCCTCACCTTAACCGCAGGGAGTCTGAGTTTGAGTGAATGACTGAACTAATTTACTGCACATACTGTAGACGTAGATTGCATCGACAACCTGACTAATATCCTTGAAAATTATCTTCAAGGCCAGAGGGTTAAACACTTGCATCACTGATGGACTGGAAGATTGCTCTTACCGTTAACCTTCATTTGGTTTAGTTATGAAAGGTCCTCTCTCTTTCTATCTCTTACACATTCCAGACATACTCTGTTTGCTTAGTCCCTTTTCCCTGAGCATCTGTCAGTCCTCAGCAGGGCCCCACATGTCCCCACTCAACACTGAATACCACACTCACACAGCAGCAGGAACATAAGCGGTGCAGAAAGTGCATTTGTGCTAGAAGCCAGTGTTCTGACAGGTGGGTCCAGTGGTTCCAACACATGAAAGTAAATACACTCAGTGACCAACAGCTAATTACGATCATAACAAATACAGCAACTCTGCTCCATTTCTGATATAACATCAGGAAGTTGGAAGAATTTCCAACACTGATTGTTTTTTATGAAAACGGTGTTCCTCCTCAAGCAACTGTCTTTGTGGGATTGCCATTGCCCGGTGCCACTGATGTGAAACCTGTATCTTTGTATGGAATTTCATTGCATAAAAACTTTTCATTTTTTTATGACACTCTTTGAAAGAACAAGTCAACTACACTATTTAAGTTGCAACTAAACATGTAGCTGTAAAGTTCTTTTTTCTTTCGGCCACTCCCTCTCTTGGCACATATTTGATTTGGCAGAGATTGAGTGTTGCCTCACAACAAGAGGTTTGTTGGTTTGCGTCCCAGTCTGGGCCTTTCTGTGTGGACTCTGTATGTTCTGCCTCTGTGTTTGCGTGGGTTTTCTCCAGGTTCTCCTATTTCCTCACGGTCCAAAAACATGCTTGTGTTTAGTTGGACATCTAAAGTCCTCAGTGTGAGATGGACGACACGCTGACGTCCATGTGGAGGATAAAGCAGTAGACAATGGATGGATGGATGCCCTTCCTGATGCAACCCTCCCATTTTGTCTGGGTTTAGGACAATTTAGAGTGTTCCGATTAACCAAATCAATGGAAAGCAATGAGGATTGGGAACATTGCTCAGAGGAAACATGTAGCTATGAGGCCAAAAAAGTGAAACTAACACTTGCTTTACTTGCTTTTTCTAAAGGCCATTTGTTTCTTAGATTATTTTTAGATTCTTAGATTAATTTGCCACATTCCACGGTACTAAAAACACCCACATGCATGTTTTTCCCCCTTGAATAGTGACAGTCATTGATGGGAATTTTTCAAGGGTCACATGGAGATACGGTGGCTAGCATTGTTGCCTCACAGCAAGAAGGTCACCGGTTCAGATCCCATTTGACCAAGGGCCTTTCTGTATGGAGTTTACATGTTCTCCCCAAATTTGCTTCCTCCCACAGTAGATTAGGTCAGATTAATATAGATTAGGTTAATCTAAAGTCACCATAGATGAGAGTGAATGGTTGCTTAGTCTCTGTGTGTTGACTGGCAACCTGTCCATTCATCCTATACGAGCTGGGATTGGCTCCACCCTCATGTGGAGGATAAACGTGGTAGACAATAACTGACTAAATTATTTTTTAATATATAAATTGACTTTATGTTGTGTAATCCTCTTCTATAAATTGTTTTACACATGCTCATACTGTAAAAAAAACTATACTTAATGTACAATTCAAATGTTTGTGCGTGTGGGAAATGCATATATGTATTCTATTTTATATAGATTTCAGTATTTTTTATGATATTAATAGATTTTTTAGATTCAAGGCTACGTTAGCGTCCCAGTTTGTTGTGCTTGTGCAGTGACAATCGTTCTATCACAGGGTTCAAATTCAATAGTGTTTTTGACACATAAAGATAATTTGGTGTCTGTAAGCACTGGTCCATGTTTCCAGAGTGTGGCCTATATTACACAGTTTAACACATTGTCAGTGAATGGTGTAGTTTACTACAGGCCTGTGTGTCAGTTTCATTTCATGTTTGACTCAAGGTGAAATGGCCCATTTCACGAAAACTGCAGTCCGTACAAGCAGCAGCCACCCACTTCCAGTTAAACTCGCACACAACATGACACAAAAGAAGTGTTTACACATTTTTTTATCAGCGCCGAGTCCCAGCTACTACAGTCTAAGAGCAGTACTGATAATGTCGCTGTGTCCCATCCCTGAGTAATGCACCCTCTGCCTCACTTCTTTGCTGCTATCTCCCAAAAACCAAACAAGATTGTGTGCACCTGCAGCGGGCCGACAGAGCCGTTCCCAAACAAAACTCCAACTCTGTCAACAGTGAGCTGAATCATCTGACAACAACTAAACACATCCTCAGACACATCTAACCCAAACAGCAGGATGGTTATCACAGCACAGAGCAAACATCAAAGATGTGCCATTTAGAGTAACTGCAGTCTGGTTTCAGGAAAGCCAATGCTGCTGAATAAAAACAAACACGGTCGAAATTTCTGTCTGTAATTTAAAAGTTTTCTTCACCCCCACCAATCTGTAGCAAACCTTAAACACTGTGTTTTCCTTGTAAATATTTATCTCAAATTACAGAAAATTAAAAGAAGATGAAAATAGAAAAAAGGCTCAGACTTGGGTCAGAAAAAGTCACTTGACTGCAGCAGGAAGCTGGTGTCACACAGTTGTAAATACAAACCCCATCGACTGTATGTAAGAATTAGGAAGTAGCAGTTAGCCACCAGGGGGCGACTCCACTGGTTGCAAAAAGAACTCCATTTGAATGGAGGCCTATGAGAAAATGAACTTCTACTTCGAACTGGATTTGTCACATCAGTCAATATTTTACTGAGGAGATTTTGGTCTCATCTCTATTAAGGTCAATTTTGTAAAATAATGTTCCTATTTAGAGGACAAGAGACAAAATACGGCCCATATAAGTGGACAGATGGTTCTTTCCAACATGAGCCTGGTTGCAGGTGATGTCTGAGAAATTAGGCAGAGTAGTGGACACCACTGGCGGATGTGAATAATAGGATCAAAAAGGCAAAGACCATGTTTAAGCTGCTCAAGAAAATCTGGAACACAAAAAAAAAACATTTCAACCAACACAAAACTATCTATCTTCAACTCCAACGTAAAAACAGGTGTTGCTATATGGATCAGAAACAACCAGACAAACAACAAACAGGCTGCAAACATGAAGTAACACCTGTCTCAGGAGAATAAAGCACATCTGGTGGAGAGACAGAGGTCAGCAAGCCAGGTTCCCATCCACTTACAAATTCTAAAAAAGAAAATGGAGTTGGAATTGGGCACACCTTGAGAAAACCAAAAGCAAATATCAGCTGGCAAGCCCTGAAATGGAACCCACAAGGGACACGGAAGCCTAGGAACAGCTGGAGAAGAGATGTCACGGCAGAAATGAGCAGGAGTGGGCTCAACTGGGGGGATCTAGAAAGAACTGCTAACAACCGAGTGAGATGGAGGACATTTGTCAATGGCCTGAAGATCTCAAAATAAGTCCACATAGCTGACTGGACCCCTGGTCACATGACATGAGTGACAGCGGCACTAAACATTTCTGTAATATTTAAGGTTCAGTGATAATATTCTTTTTTTCAATGATTGCCTTTTGATATCTGATATCCAATCCAGTGATTTTGACGAGTATTTGACCAATACCGATACTGAATGTCATATCAGCTCGCCTCCAATTTCAACATCCACCTATGTATTTAAAAAAAAAACACCACTGTTATTTCACAGTAGGCCTCACCCTTTAATTTAACACTACAATTCAATGTCGAACTCTGGCTGGTATCAGTCTTTAAAGCGTCCTCAGACTGAGACTGACTCACAGCAGCAGCTCCACATGAGCTCCCAACAGCTGAACGTCACACAGAGGGGTTTTCTCATTAAGGTCGGGGGGTAAACTGCAGTAAGTGAGAGGCTTGGATTCACTTTTACAACGCTTTATTGACTGCACTTCAATTGATTATTTTGTGGTATTGTCAAATGGTCTGTTTTGTCTCAGAAAGAAATAAGGAAATCAGAGAAAACAGTTGTCTTAACAATGTATAGATATTTAATTCGTCCCAGCCCTACTAAGACAGATGAACACATGACCCCAGGGTTTAAACGAACAAAAGAACTTATCTCTAATGTCAAATAAGAAGTTTTAAAAATCTGATAAGAAGAACTAAGTGTAAGAGAAGTGTACAGTATCAATGATGTACTTATAGTACAGTACAGTATTTACCTCATAGATTGTATATAATGGACAGTCTTCTGTTTTTATTGTGGAAGTCACACAGGTAGTAAGAATATGATGAATACTGTACCAGGATTGATTGATTCAACTGCATTTAAATGGGAGTCTATGGGAAAATTAGCATAAATATTTTCCTGAATAGTTAATGCTCTCAATCGCTAGTTTTGACTCCTCCACAATATCACATGATGTCAATGTTGTAAACTAAATCTTCATTTATAGGGAAAATAGATGCTAAAGCGCGGCACATATATATATATTATTATCATCACGTTTAATATGATAATAATATATAATATACATATATACAGATAATATATACAGATAATAATATCTGTCTAATAGGAGCATGGCTGCAAGTGATGTCTCTGAACTACGGGAGATGATGTCATGACTGATGACATGCCACTTGATTTACAACCAAAAAAGTAAATGCAAACGACTAATGTTCACCCCACCTATCCCAAATGTATATACAACCCAAAAATGCACTATGGCTTTCAGCTTGACCCCATGTTTTGTAGTGAGTGTGTCGTCTCTCTCCAGCCTTTCATGTGTGCAGCTCCACCTCCTCCGTGGGACCCTGATCCACAGGGGTCTTGCACCAACTCTGCATTTACGGGGGCTATTTGAGATGCTATGACCTCCTCTGTGGGAACACCACCTCAGGGCAGAGAGGGAGGGGCGGGGGCGTAACAACGAGATCAACCTCACCCTTTACCTCTGAGGAACCTCTACATTAGGAACCTTCATTACAGCTGAGGAGAAACTTCATGTCCAGACACACAAGGACAGCTACTGTGTCACTGGGCCCTTTTTAAATGGGGTTAGAGTTCACCCATCATGAGTCGTGGTTACATAATTATGACTCAGCGCTTCATACACATGGTAAGACAGCTGCCAGCTGCGACACACAGACTGTACCATCTGTGCCTTTGCAGGTGTTACATTAGTTTTTAGCAGATGTGACATCAAAGACAACATTATCTGACACTTTGACATTAAAACTGTATGCAGATAATAAACCTCCGAGCTGGTTATCACAGTGGAGGTTTGTGTTTTGGTCTGGAATAATAATATAATAAAAAGAATATGTGCAACACTATTGTTTGGGTGCTGCGCTGAAGTTAAACATTGATGTGGAAACGGCGTACGTGGATGCGCCTCTGTACCGAGATGATGATAATTCAACTTTTATACCGGCTCCTTGTCACCTTGTAAACACTGAGCAGCATGTACCATAATATTTAATTTCTCTAAATATCTCGAGTGCACAGCAGACACAGTTTACTTGAAGCGGATTATCAAAATTAAAGTACAACATTACTTGGTTGTGAAATAACGCAGTTTGAACAGGAAACATTGATATGTGAGTGTGATATACAAACGTCCAGCTGACACAAACAAACTGGTTTCCTACAGTTGTCTGTCTGCAAATTGTTTTAATTCTCCCCAGCATGGCACCAAAATTACAACACAGATTATCTAAAAGCTCTTTACATTGTGAGGGAAAGATTTTTGATAGATAGGCCTTCAGGACCCAGTTGGAACAAGGTCTTTCTCCCATGTGTCTCCCTGGTTTCCTCCCACAGTCCAAAAACATGCAGATTTGGGGATTAGGTCAATTGGACACTCTAAAGTGACCGTAGAATTCAGTCATTCATTGTCCTCCACATGAGAGTCGCGGGGAGCTGGAGCCAATCCCGGCTGACACAGGGTACAGCCTGGACAGGTCACTACATCATTGAAGGGCCAACACACACACAGACTCTCACCTATGGTGAATTTACAATGAATTTAATATGGACTGTGGGAGGAAGAACATGTCAACTCCACACAGAAAGGACCTTGGTCAAATGGGATCCGAACCGGTGACCTTCTTGCTGTGAGACAACAATGCTTGCCACCGTCTCTCCATGTGCCCTTGAAAAATTCCCATCAATGACTTTCACTATTCAAGGAGGAAAAATACATGTATCTGGGTGTTTTTCTGTTTAGCTCGGGTTTCATATCATTTACCCAGTAGAATATGACAAGTTGATCTCACTCAAAAGAATTTAAGAAACCAACTGAAAAAGCAAGTAAAAGTGACTATTAGTTTTACTTTATAGCTCTCAGACTTTTTAATTACCCCCAGCATAGAACCAAATTACAACATAAGCTCTTTACGTTGTGAGGAAAAGAGCTTATATAGATTTTGGCACTTTGGAACAAGGGCCTTGCTGCATGGAGTTCTCCTGTCTCTAATAACATGCACATTTTAGGGATTAGGTCAATTGCACACTCTGAATTGACCGCAGGTGTGAGTGGATGGTTGTTTGTCTGTATGTGTTCCTGTGATGGACTGATGACATCGCCCTTTGCCTTATGTCAAATGGCACCAGTGACCCCCGCGTACCTCATGTGGAGGATAAAGCGGTAGACGATGAATGTATGAATTCATTCATTATTTCCTTCTTTATGTTCTTTAATGAACCTGCTAGAGCAGGATTATTTATTCACAAACTCAGTTGGGCCGCAGCCAGTAAGCAGCAGGCGATGACACATTTAAAACCTGCACAAATGTATATAAAGGTACATTAAAAATGAATAAAAGATTTGTACCTGGCAAACTCTGAGGTCATACCTATCCTTCACGCACCTCAAGGTACATTTAGAAAGTGCATCATTTTAAATTAAGTTATATTTGACTAAAAGTGCACAATATTAGCAATTTGAAATCAGATACACATTTGTCATATACGAACATGTCAAAGTGCTTTAAACAGAATACAAAAAAACTATTACTGCTATCAAACCTATCAGAGTGCTGCATTCATGGTCAGTGAGACTGTAGGAATTTATGTGGGAATCTTTGTGAGACAGTGAAAAGTGCTTTTGCAGTTTGTTTTCTCACTGGGACAGAGAGAAGTGGTGACCTCTGGGTCAGAGGTCACCAGCCTGACACATGATTCTCAGTTGATTCAAATTCAGAAATAAACTCATCCTGATGTAAGGGATTCTATTTGTGGACAAGAGAATAATAATAAACTGTATTTATATAGCATCTTTCATACAAGGATTGCAGCTTAATGGGTTTCACAATAAAAGGAAAATAAAATTTACAACAACACAGGGTGGAATGAAAAGGAAAGTAAAAAGGTGAGAAAAAACCCTGTAAAATAAACTAAAAACACAAATAAAACACAACACAGGATGGAATCAAAAGGCGTTAGTTGAAGGCTTAAGTAAAAAGACAAGTTTTAAGTGTTCTTTTAAAAATATCTTGTGAGCTGTGATATCTCAGGTTAGTGTATTCCAAAGTTTAGGGGTGTAAGTAACAAAGGCGACATCCCCAATTTTCTGTGGACTGTTGTGGGAACCTCCACTAAACCAGCAGAGGAGAAAACACAAAGGTCACCTATGTGACTGAGTGTCAAATAAGTGTTTAAATATTCAAACTATGAGATATCACATAACTACAAAAGAGTGGAACAAAAAAACCCTGAACATTCCGTGTGTCTGCCGGTTGTTTTTCCTCCGTGTCACAGTTTATTTAGTGATAACAGCAAAGACAGATGTCACTGGCTTCCTCTCGTGTCACTTTGGAATGTGACGCCAGCAAAATCAGCGCGACTTGTCGCCAATATTTACTTCCCAAACAAACGAACACAACAGTATATCAAAGTTTGCTCTGCGCTGTCTCCGATGTTCACGTCAGGTGAATTAAAAATCATTAGTGTGGGAGGGATTTGATGCTTCAGCTAACATCAGAGTGCCCACACACTTCTCAGGAGGAGACGTTACTCATGAGGAGCTGGTTCAGCCGGTTCTAAATTACACCTCACATTCACTAATGATTTTATTAGAAGAGTGATGTCATCATTGACTCGGTCAACGCGTTCTCTGCATATTTAACTGAGCACTGGCAAAAATAAAGCAACCGTCTCTCTTGCTTTTGTTTGCTCTTCGAGTTTTAAAATCCTAAAGACATCCACGCTTGGTCCTTTTATTTTACATGATTTGCTTCAAGATTCAAGACTTGTATGCATGCATGTGTCAAACCTGTGCTAGTGCTCTTTGGAAACTTTGAACAATAAGATCAGTAAAAGAAACAATCAGGTCAACTTTTACTCCAAGATTTATGTGTATGCTTCAAATAACAAAATAATATGAAGTGTTACAGAAAAGGCAGTAACAGCAAACAAAAAAGCATGCACATGATCAAGCTATTTCACAAATGGAAGTAAAAACATAAAAAAAATGTTCCATTATGTACAAATTTGCCCTTGTTTGCCAATTATATTCTGTACATGGTTGCAATATTGACGCAGCATCTGTCTCCAGTCATTCTCAATGGGGAGGAAAATCGTGAAATATTTCAAAAATGATAAAAAAAAGTTAAATGTAATGCAATAAAATGTTCATATTTTATGAATTTGTGGACTTAAAATGCAATTATTCAAACATGAGGATAAAGTAATAACAGATTTTCATGTATTTATCTGTTTGTTTTGTTTTAATCAACTAAAAAAACATGTGAGCTGCCAACAAACGTCAGACAATTATGAAATGACTTAATGACACTGAGTGCACTCGTCCAGAAAACGAGTCAGCATTCCTAACAATTACTTAGAAAACAGGAAAACAATAGTTGGGAATCTCTGACTCAGTATTCCCAACTAATAACAAGAGAGCGCTGATAAAAGAAAATATTGTGAATATACTGCAAACACTAAAGTGCAGGATAAAGTGAAGTTTAACACATGTATGAGTAGAAATATAAAAGCCTAAGGCAGATCGCTGCAGTTCTGTAGCTGCCACACCTAACATTTTAATCAAATATGAAAATGAAGACAGGTACACACTGTACTTAAGTCACGACGACATCTCACGCAACAAACACACGCTGAAGAGAAGGCAAAGCAACCGCACACTAATCTGCACCAACACTTTGTATGCAGCAGCATCTGCACACGGGGAAACTGTTCATCGTGCATTTAAATGTGACTTTCAGCTCTGCACAGGTATTTGCATGCTCAAGTCAAAGACAGCAGATACTGCAAAGTACATGGAGGATATACTGCTCAACCAAACATTAAATTAAGCATTAAAAAAAGTGCTATTCTTCCTAATTTATGTGTTAACAGCCTATAATGTGAGTTCAACATGGACATAAAAGCAGATACAATGTCCAGAAAGTGTATGTATGTCTATATTTGTTGTTTACATCTATTGAACCAAAATAGCTAATTGAATTCAAACTGACATTTTAATTTGAACGCAATATCCTCAAAATGTGACTCTTTTAGTCTCATGTAATGACCCAATAAATGCAAGATTTGCACACCGATATTGATTATTTCAATGTTATTGCTGAGAAATAGCATTATATTGGTCATTTTACAGAGAGTCCCAAATATTACCACTTTTATTAACGCTAATTTTGACGGCATTTTAAGCTTTCATAGAGAGACAGAAGGGGAGACATGCATCAAAAAGGTGCAAGGTGTAAACAGATCTCTGACCTTGTCGTCTCAGGTGAACTATGGGGCCCTCATGTTTTCATTTTTAGAAACACTTTCTGTTCTTTCTTTTTTTTTGACACGATAGAAATCTGTTGTACGAGGGAGACGTGGTCCAAACAGCTTTCTAGTGACGTGCACAATACAGGAGAGGAACTAAATGAATTCAGTTGACAAGATTTAAACACAAACGATGGAATTTTAACATCTCTGATTGGTTGTTTTTTTTTTAAAGTGCATGCTCAAAAGCTTTGGACTTGTTTTTACCAAAGCAGTCATGCAGTTGCTGTCAGTGTTGTGTTGTCTGTCAGAGTGAGTGGAGGTGATAATGGCGGTGTTGCACATTAATCAATGCAGCAGTCACATATGTGTGTGTGTGTGTGTGTGTATCCTGTGCTTGTTCTTGACTCTGAGTCCGTGCCGCTGCCTGTCGCGCGGCTCTTTTATCTCCTCAGTGCAAACACTTCGTATCAACGTTCTCTGGCCGCTGCGACGCAGACATCCGGACGCAACAACCTAAATTTCCCTTTCACGCTCACTTGCCAAGAGTCACAGACAGAGGAGGATGCGGAGTGACTTTGTGTTTGCATTGTGAGGATAGATGGCTTTGTGCGCGCCTCTGACTCGTTATCTGCGTTAGGAACGTTGCTGTGAAGATGACAGATGATGAAATGGCCCACTTTTAAGAGAGCGAGTGAAAAACATGGCATGATTTATATTGGCAGCGTGTTTGTTATTCTTAACAAGGCATTTAGGGGCGACAGAGGACGGACGTTAATACAAAAATAAATTTAAAAAAATCTAATCTAATGTAAATAGCTGCAATTTCAGCACCAGAATCAAACTCAGCCTCAGCTGAGTGGCTGCTGTTGTTTTTGGAGAGGAGGGAAGTGAAAGATGACTGGAGTGGCATCTTTTAAGGACACGGAGGAGGACCGATGGTTAGAGCTGTAGTACAGGCAGGATTTCTTTCATTTCCAGGTCATTAAATATGAACAGATAACCAGATAAACATGATTTAGACACTTTCAGATGACCCGAGGCAATCTCTCCATCTCAGGAACGCTCATGCACAGTTTTCCATTTACTGCTAAGTAGGAACAGCCAATAGGAGGCGCCCTCTTTCTCTCTCTGAACTGCACTTTGATTGGTCAAAGTCTCCCATCATAGGACAGGCTCACAAAAAGTGGTCACAGCATCTAGAACAGGGGTCTCAAACTCAAAAGACTTTCCAAAAAAGTCCAAAAACCTGCTGTTCGGTGGGAGTGAACGATATGAGCTTAGAACGTATCACAATATTCCATCATGTACTCATACTAACGACAATTCATGACAATATTCCAAAACAAATTGTGTAGTACGGCTTTAAAATGAGTCATGTAATACTGCCAAAACCTGCCTCCCCTTAAAGTGTCTGTATTATTTACAGTATATACATGTGGTATCTAATAAGAACTGTTCTCATGGTCTACATCCATGGTTCTCAAACTGTGGTACGTGTACCACTCAGCATCAACATCTATTCAGTGACTCCAAAGAACTGGCAGGTGCTTTAAACAAATATGTGTTTGGTGAATTAACAGTTCACTCCAGCTGCATCTCTGCAGGTGCAGATCACTGAGATGAGTGTGGCATGAGTGGAATGAGTTATCGGCGTCGGCATGTTTATATAAAAAATGTTTCCGTCAGTGTGTCGGAGAAAAACAGTCACATCTGATAATGTTGGTTTCTTGTGTATTTCTTCATCTTTCTGTTTAGGCATTTATCTGGAGATCAGGCGAGACTTCACCTTGGTTTACCGTAGGCGAGCGATAGCATCAACATGGTGTCAAAACACTGGTGTGATGTTGTTGTGACACACACAGGAGATTATAATGTGAAGAGATGATGAATCATAACACCGCGTGTTCACTATAAATCCACTCATTATTATTAGCAACATGGAGGTCTTATGGAGACATATGTATGTTCATGCAGGTCCTGCTGCTGTGCCCCATGCTGCCACTCTGCACTCGAACCCTCCGGGACACATTTTTTCTTTTCTCTTCATCTGTTGTTCACTTCATTCCTCTCAATCTTTCAGGCCTTTGTCCCCGACGCTCGTCTTCCTCTGGCCTTTCAGGAGAACATGCTTCTTTCAGGTTCACTGACCAACAAGCGTCCAACACAATACATGTTGTATTTGAGTCTGAGAAATCAGGTTCAGCGTGGTTCCTGTGCACAGAAATCCAGTTCTTTCCAGTCTGGAAGTGGCAGCAAACACTGTTTTCTTAGTGTAATGATGACAATCCAGTCAGCAGGAAAACCAAAGAACAAGTGATTATATAAATTTGATGTGTGTGATGACGCTCCACTGAGTTAATACTATAAAGGGTTTATATTATTTTAGTGTCATGTTACTGCAGATAGTTCTATCCTTGAACACTTATACCGCAATCCTGCTGCTGAGATCAAACATGTATGTCTTGTTGTTTCTTTGGTCCAATATGTTGCTAGAGTTTGTTTATGTTCGGCTTATTTATTTATTCTTAAGTTTATGTTTAAATTAATTGTGCAATAAGTGATAAGTGCACTTTCTAGGGCCCTGCTTTTTCAGGGATCTGCATATTAAACGTTCAATGTTTACCTTATATTTTATCACCTTTAAAAACAACACCATTAAAATTGTACTTAATACACAGAGGACCTGCCCAGAGAAACATTTGCAGAATATGATTACTAATCATTTAATACTTCTCAAAGTAATACATTATTTTTATTATTGAGCACAGGAGCACCACAGGGCTGTGTCCCGAGCCCAGCCCTTGTCACACATGACTGAGCGCCCATCTACTCCTCCAACACTAATTCCAGGAGATGATGAGAGCCATTACAGAGAGGAGGTGCAACACTTGGTACAGTGTTTAGACAGCAACCTTGTCTTCAGGAGATTGTTGTGGACTCCTCAGAGAGCCAGGAAACGACCCATCCTCCACATTAATGGAGAGGAAGTAGGAGAAGGTTAACGACATCAAATTCCTGGGACTCCAATGGGCAATTAACGCCTTTCACCTGGTGAAGTAAGCTCAGCAGAGGATTTTCTTTTTGAAGAAACTCAAAAAGCCAGACTCCCCTGTCAGCTTCTGCTACCTCTGCTGTGGTGCTACAGTTCTGGTTCTCCAGCTGCTCTGCAGAGAACCAGAGAGACTTGGCCCGGATAGACAAGATTAAACAAAGGAAAAAATCCCCTGGATCTGAACACATTTTATGCAGTTTATGAAAGTTGCCTACATAGGAAGGCTAGCAACATCATCAAGATTCAGGACCGTCAGGTCATCCTCCCAACACTCAGTACGCTTAGGCACAGTTTAATCACGCTAAGGCCGTAGTACGACTCAGACAGGCAATCAGACAACTTGCAGAGACCGAGTATATATGCGGAGGAGAAAATCGATTTATTGGCCGTGCACGTCTGACTCCGCCTCTGAAGGTGGTGCTGTATCTCCCTATAAGCTAGTGTGTATTAAATCAGTTTCCTGTGGACCTTTACGTCACAGAAAAAGGTCACAGGTTACGTCACAGTGAACGGCGAGATGGATCGTGTCGTGTCTGTATGTTTCGTACCTGCTGTTCATTTTAATTGCGATACAAATGCTGTGTTGTCCAAAGAAAGACGCCGCTGCCCAACAATACTGCAGTTTATACGTCATCTCCTTGTACTTCCCGATCAAAGGTATTTTGGTGTGTCTCCAGTCTGACTAAGAGTATACATGCAGGAGTAATCAGACTATGAATTGCATTATCCAGGTATGTTAGTCCGACTAGCTTTTAGCTTTTAGTTGGACTTTGTTTATATGACATCAAGAAAACTGAATTATTGTCTTAGTCTGACAACAAAAAATCAGACTTTTAACATACATGTAAACACTCTGAATAAGAACTGTATAAATCAATCAATCACTCAGTTACTTTAAATTATATTGATCTGTAAATAACCTGATAATATTTTCACAAACCGCACTGCAGACAGCACTATATTGTGTACTATATACTGAATGTGTGTGTTTTTTGGTATTGTATTTTTATATTCATGCATATTTCTTGGTGTTTGTGAGCTTCCAAACAAATTCCGTTGTATTCCGATACAAGGACAATAAAAGTTTCTAATCTATGAATGAATCTTAGTGGAGAATTTAAAGTGTTATTATCTGATTTGATTCATGATTCTTGTAAATGTTTTTTATCAAGTTTGTGTATTGGGTCATTGTATTGTCTTTCTTTGTTGATTGTGTTTCATAAGTGTTCTTTGTTCTCTCCTGGAGAAGAGATCGTATCTCAGCGAGACTGCTCGACTAAATAAAGATGAAATGAAAGTAAAACTCAAAGGAGATGGCGGGAAAAAGAGAGCTGGTCACTTCTCTTGTCAACATTATAGAAAGCAGATGAATGTTTTTATCCTTTTTTTCCCAGAAAGGATAAAGGGTGTCACCCCCCACCTCCCAGACAAGGAAACATCCTCTTTACTTGACTTTTATGTTAATCCCAGAGCCATGAGCCTGCAGCAGCCAGCGCCACCTGACAGATACACAACCGCAAAACACTCTTAACTGGCCCATTAGCTCCGTGCCACAGGCCGCGGGCGTCGACAGACAGATTCTAACTGGGACAATCCTGCAGCTCATGCTGGGTTCAGTGGGATGAGGGAGGAAATGAGTCAAGGGTCGTGTTGGGGGAAGATTTAGTGTAAAAGGAGGAGGCAGTGGTGATGCCCAGAGGGAGAAGAGGTGACTGACACCACTAAGCTTCTGACATGGTTTACTCTTGTCCGGTGCTGCTTTAAGGATCACAAAATAATAGCCATTCAAACTCATGAAAGAACTTGTCTCCTTCTGTTGTCGCACATTTTCACAGTTTAAAACAACTGACAAAACATTTGTAGTAAAAATGTGATTTTTGATAACCCCTCACATTGTCTAATTGTTGTTAAACTTATAATAGGTTTATAAGCTAGCTAGCTTATAAACTAGCTTATGTTTATAAGCTAGCTAGCTTAAAAACATGTGAGATAGGCAGACTGCCAGCTAGTGTAGCTAGATAACCCTAACTTTAACCAATGCTTTGCCCCAAATTTAAACACACCCTCAGAAATGAGGGTCTGCCTCATTAGAACCAGTTTTTGGTCTCCATGAGGTTTATGCCAGAAAAGGTCCTAAAGTGGTAACAAATGCAAGAAACACACACACGCACACACTACATTAATAGATAGGTTTAAAAGCATTAACAAATGTGTTAATTGTCCTTTTATTAACACTTAAATGGACTTATTTGTGTTTATAAGCATCTTTTAAAGTCTTATAAGTTTAGTATATTAAGGACCTTAAAAAAGCCATTTTCCTCAAACCACGTTAACAGTCATCAACAGATTTAGTTTCACCAGTGGTCAACTCTAACAGAGACAATATAATACAGGGATTCTAAAGCTGAGCTGTTATTAACAGGCGGAGTAAAGATGTCATGCAAATTATTGATAAGTTAATAGGGTCACAGGTTATTGTGCTATTATTTAGCGACGTTTTTTGGAATGAATGGAGCAGGGAGTGATAATTAGAGGTTTAATCTGAGGTTTGGCAAAACACCATGAGACAATGTTTTATGAACCAAACTAAACAATAAACGGAGATAAATAATTGACAAACCCACAAAAGATAATCAGTTTTTTCCCACACGTAGTTCAGTCTATGGTTGTGGTGACATTCCACCCTCATAGTGACAGCTACACAGACTCCAGCGTGGAAAAAGAAAAAGTGACGATCTCATGAGTCACTCACCCACAGGTGCAGGCTCTCTGCATGAACGACAATAACTTTATTGATGATAGCGCGGGCAGTGGAACAGCGTACACACACATGCAAAGTTATGATCTCCCACTGTTATTATGGCAACTGTAAAATTGTTTTGCTTCTCTATGAAACGGAGGTGGGAAAATGACGACTTTGGCAAGCTGCCACAGTCAACACAATTAAAGGTAGACTGTGTGTAATTTGCTGTCCTGTATGGCCTCAGATGTTGAATAGAGACTGACTGACACAAGAGAAATTTCCCAAGAGAAGATGATAATAAAATATTGAATGAACTAAAATGGTCCTTGGCCAGAGAACGCTGCACCTAAAAATTATTAT
>NC_058039.1:2461290-2556290 GCF_019176455.1 Solea senegalensis | reverse complement strand
ATGCGAGTGCAAGGGTTGTAGACCATGCTAAATGTCCCCGGGATGTGAGCCATGTCATGTGGCTCCTGTCTGTCTGTCACTCTCTGTCTGTCTGTCTGTGCAGCACAGATCAGCACAGTGCTGATAAAGCGGGAAGATAACACTGGCACTAGTCAAGGACACAGTCATCTCTCTTTGTTTCTGTACGTGATCCTGTGATTCATGTGATTCATGTGATTCATGTTTTAAATGAAGCTTTGATTCACTGAGGAAACATCTCCTGGTTAGTCGCTATATTGTCAGTCATCCAGGTCATAACATCAGTCAACTGTTCACCTGCACGACTCCTGGATGAGAGGTGACACCAGTTCTTCTAATTCGAATCCTAATCCTAAAAGTCCGGTTCCTTTGGGGAGGTGTGAATGCACAACCAAACTCTGATCCGCACCAAAGAAGCGAACTCTGGTCCGGCCTGAAACATAGGTCTCGGTCCGCTTCAAGTGAACCAAATGCAGGAAGCGGACTACAACGCAGGGCATTGTGGGTAAACGCAAGCAGAATAATACATGTGGTATGTTCACATAACATGTTCACGTAGGATTTGATGCCGCTGCATGTTTTGCTCTGATGTGGAGGAAACACAACAGGTGAGCGAGTTTTCTCGTTCAGTAATTCTTGATGCAGCGCCGCCTCAGGCGAGGAGGGGAATACACTGTTAATTAAAAGGTTCGCTTCATTTCACTAACTTGAACGGCCTCTGCCCAGTTTTGCTATACTAGAGGAAACAGGATGGTGGACCTGCTTCATGCTCGTGTTAAAGAGGTCTGACAACGCTGAAATATCATTGAGCAAACACCAATTACATGCATCTCATTAAAGACCAAATTAAAATATTACAAATTGAAAGCTTTATAAATTGTGCTCAGACATATTTGCTGCGACAGCCACATTTGGTCCAGTAAAAGCCAAACCATATGGTGTCTCATTACATTTCTATAAATCACTGACATTATTCTTTTTGCCCTATTTTTATAGTGTGTGTGTGTGTGTGTTTTTTTCACATCCCATGTAAACATTTTCTCTTCATTTTTTTTGAGATGAGATCGTGCGGCTGCATCGTCACGTCGCATCTTCTCATCAACGACAGTGTTGTCGCCAAACTTTAAGCCTTTAAGCAAGCTCCATTATCATCATAACATCATTAGAATAATGATTTTATGACTTTGGAGAAGGAATAATTTTGCTGGCCTTCACAAAGCTGCGACCTTAACCTCATTCAACACCAACCGAGGTGAACTGGAACACGAGACGCTCACTAATGCTCTTTGTGGCTGGACGGGAGTAAATCCCTGCTGCCGGGTTATGAAACGTCGTTCCAGAACATTACGTTGTTAAAGCGGCATGTTCGCGTTAATGTTCACGTTCACGCGTTGGTGAATCTTCATGTTTCGTGTGATCGTATCGTCCCGTTGCGCAGGCTGTCAGTGGTGATCATGATGCGGTTATTGATCCCTGAATACAAATTCTATTTCTGTTTACACCTAGCCTTCAAACGGAGGTCAGGGGTCAGAGGTCAGGGGTCAGGTCACATGCTGAACAGAACGATATTTAATGTTTAGAGTCCACATACTTGACAAAGTATACTGGCAGACACACGTGTGATTTAACATACGAGCAACTTCCTGTTAAAATGTGTTTTGTTTCGTTTTTTTACAGTTTTTAAAGAGTTTCTACAGTTTTATACACGACCTGGTCAAATGATGGGTTTTTATCAGCTTTAGTGGGAACACGCTAATTTCTTCTTTGTCTGCTTCAAGAAGTTCAGACAATGAGAACGTGTGTTAACGGCCTTCTTTAACTCTTTGTTCACCGGGGTCACATTTGTCCAGCACATGCTTCCCTCTCTCTAACACGTCTGCACGACGACGTGTGTCCGAGATGAAGAACACGCTTAGAGTGAACCCTTCACGATTGACTTGTTTTGAGGAAACTGGCGTGGACACATGAAAGACGGCGACACGAGGGTCCGAGATGAAGAACGCGGCAGTGATGAGTGATGCCTTGGAAGTCTTCCCTGACTTTAAACTAGCTGTCAGACTATGAAATATCTTTCCGTGCAGATCTGAGAGCATCTAATCGAGCCCGGGTCGCTCGCTGTCACGCGGACCAAAACAAGATGAAAGATTCTTTTTCCATTTCAGGCCTTTTGTTTTGCCAGAAAACCAAATTTACTGCTGCTCAGTGATGGGCGACATCACTTCAGTGAAACACTCGGCGATCATCAGTGACTGATGTTCTGCTTTCTACACGCCTCACAAGTAGTAGCCGTGAGTTCAAGGGAAGAAAAAGAAAAAATAAGAAGCCTGCTGCTGCGTGGCATCGCAATAATCACACTCTTTCACTTCTCTGCTCCTTGTTTTCTTTGATATGTTAAAAACAAAACCCCAGACGTCAGAGTGTGACTGTGAGGACGAGGAAGCTGTGAATCAACAACTTTGGACCGAAAAAGCGAGATGAAAAAAAGGGAGAGGGTGGGCTGGAGGAGAAGCAAACATAATGATGTGAGATGTGACGCCCACAGCGGCCAAACCGCTT
This sequence comes from Solea senegalensis, assembly GCF_019176455.1. Taxonomy (NCBI): domain Eukaryota; kingdom Metazoa; phylum Chordata; class Actinopteri; order Pleuronectiformes; family Soleidae; genus Solea; species Solea senegalensis. Next base: position 2,553,716 of record NC_058039.1, on the reverse strand, counting down.
GCCCTTCTCGCAGAATATTCCTCTTTTCCTTCCGCGCTTCTGTTTCACCGTCTTTTCCTCCATCCATTTGTTTCCTCTGCTCTGCCGGAGGCGTTTCCTCTAGATCAGATCTGACTTGTCACGAGAGCACAGTAATCCCTCCATTACAAGTGACCTGCTCAGAATGTGTGTGTGTGTGTGTGTATTAAAGTCAATGTCTCTAGGGCTATGGCCTAGATTGAATAATTCATGAAGCATGCTTATTCCCTCTCCTTTACTCTCACTTTCTCTGATTTGCCTCGTTCCATTCGTGCACCCTTCTGTTCCCATGAATCCCCTCCTTGCTGCTGCTGCTGCTGCTGCTGCTGCTGCTGCTGCTGCTGCTGCTGCTGACAGTAAGTCTCACGCCACGTCGGCACGCCTTGACACACTTAAACGTGATTGCTTGTTTCATACACACCATATATGTCACGCGGTGCATCTGCAGAGTGCAGTCTAGACGCGGCGTGTGCGTGTGTTTGTGTGTATGTGTGTGAGGGCATGTGTGGCGGGGGAGGTTGACGACAGAAATCTCCATCTCTCAGAGTGGGAGTAAATCTAACAGACAGACGAGTTCAGCGTGGGTGACTCGCTCGCCACGACTCTGCCTGCACTCACAGAGCAGACACACACACACACACACACACACGCAGAGTCCTCGTGTCAGTCTGACTAAAACTGGACATTTAAAGAACACGTGTATGTATGTGGAGGACACCGCTTCACACCCCAGTTTCAGACGAAGGGCGTCCTGTGTGCAGGGCTTCCTGTGTGCAGGGCTTCCTGTGTGCAGGGCTTCCTCCCACAGTCCAAAAACATGCACTGGTTAGTTGGACGATCTAAATTGACTGTGGGTGTGATACTGGAACAAGGACAGTGGTCCAGTTGAATGACGAGCTATTTTCTGATTTCTTCACGTTTGCTTTTCTCATAATTATTGATTACTGTATCATGTGAGATTAATGTCTTTGGATTTCGGAGGGTGAGTCTGGACAGGCGTCCTCATTTTCCCACGTGCACCTGACCGGTTCTTATCAGTCGTGACTCGACCGTCAGCTGTGAACGCGAAAAACTGCATTGACACTTGTTTTCACGTTCACTGTCGATCTCATCACAGAAATCCTTGTTTGTCTTTTCATCGCTGTCGGTTCTCATTGGTCGTACTTTGTAAATCAAAGCAAATCCTTCTTCTGTTCGCACCGTGCATGTGAACGACACTGTGCGTTCGTATCTGTCTGAATCCAGTTTTCAAATGAGAACATAGCAGTGTGGATGTAGCCTGTGTGCGTGTGTGTGTGTGTGTAAACAACACATCGACTGGCGTCTGTTGTTACTGATGTGCAGTGACCTGCGATCAAACACAATTAAGTGTGAATTGTTCATATAACGCTGTATATCTCCATGAGGACACATCCCATTCTGCTGCTGTGTGTGTGTGTGTGTGCACTGCTCTATCAGGCACACACACACTTATTACAGTTCACTCATAACAAGGTAATTGTATGGTAATAGGGCAGCAAATATCATGCTACGACCATTTTATTAATCTAAGTTCCAGGAAGCTGCTTGGAAATGAGATTTACTATCATGGGTGTAATATCCTCATGAAAATGGTAATTACCGTTCTATAAAGCTGCAATGCATCCTCTTACTGAGTGCTAGTGAATAGTTTTTGTGTAATAACCGTGTTGAAAAATGCTCATCTACGTGTTTCTGTTTAGTTTTACGACACTATCATGCGTTATGTTTTGTATATTACAAAGAAAATAAGATAGTAGTACATTAATGTAGCCTTTTCTTAACATACAGTTACCATAGTGTTACTGAAATGTACTGTAATGAATAGGTTTAGGTTTGCACTTGCCTTTGGATCTCAATCCACTATTATCTGTGTGTGTGTGTCATACCTCTCACCTTGTTCTTCCCGCCAACTGTTGTCGTGGCAACCTTTGTTTACGCCATCATTCAATATGTGTGTATATGTATATATGTATTTACATATGTGTATATATATATGTATTTATATGTATATATGTATGTGTATATGTTTATATATGTATGTATATGTATATATATTTATATATATTTATATATATATATATGTATATATATATATATATATATATATATATATATATATATATATATATATATATATATATATATATATATATATATATATATATATATAGTCTTTCCCGTGACATTTCCCAGTAAGAACACTTGACCTTGTCGAGACCACTCGTCCTCATGGCAACCAAAGCCTGAAACTAATGAGACAGAACTTAATTTCTGAGGAGCTGATAAATGTTAGAGATAAGATGTGAATTGTGTAAGACATAAAATTGTCGGGGTTTAGATAAGGTTTTGGTTCCACAATTAATGGGGGTCAATGTAATGTCAGTGAGGAGAGCAGCAGTGCAGCACAGGTCACGCGTCAGCTGACTGGACAAGTCAATTTTTAGGGATGGCCCAAAAAAAAAGAAAAGTGTATAAAATCTAAGACTGTGAAACATCAATACTTCACTAAGAACTGCCTGTAAAAAAAAATGTAGCATTAGCATTTTAAGTGCGTTATTTTGCAGTCAGGTTATTTCTTCTTTATGGAAGCAGAATATCTGTAAACAAAGTTTAGAGCGTCATATTTTCTTTCATGGCTTGTTCTGTGCTTAATATCTCAGCACAACCCAAACAGCTACATAGTTTATAGGGCTGTCACTGTTTGAACAAATGTATAATTTAATAAGAATGAATATGAACACTGGATTGAGGGCCCGTGTAGTTTAAAAGATGTTAAACTACTGTGTGTGGATGATATTGGCAGAGACTAAACTATAGAGCTGCAACTAACGATTATTTTCATAATCGATTAATCAGTCGATTATTTCCTCGATGAATTGCTTGGTCCATAAAATATCAGAAAACCTTCAGAAATCAGTGTTCGTCAAACCTGGAAATGATGATCTTCTCAAATGTCTTGTTTTGTCCACACACCAAAATGATTCACTAATGATTTCTTTGTTATCCAGAGCAAAGACATTTGAGAAGCTTAAACTATCGGAAATCTTGTTTTGATGAATTGTTTCAGCTCTACTAAACTATATCACTTGGGCAATGTGGGCGGAGACACCTCACTGTGCGTGCACTGTGTGAATGTGGATGAAAGACGTGTGATCGAATGTGCACTGCACTCTATGAATGTGTGAGGGAATAGCACAAGTGTGATGATTCATCAACACCGGGAAAATGCTATAGAAATACAACTGGTGTTTAAAATAACAGATAACAATATTACACACAATAACAAGTTGCTGGTTGAAGTCCATGCCAGGTCGAGGGCCGGGGTGCCCCTAAGCAAGGTACCCAGTCCCCATTGTTCACTGTTAATTGGACGGTCTAAAGTGACACAGTTGGACCACATCCAGTGTTTTCCGCTGTGGTGACACCGAGAGATAATAAATCTGAACGAATCGATCTTATAATTCTGATACACGACCGCAATAAAAACAACTGGCACATGGCAGATATCAGTGTTACTGCACAAGGTTGTATGAGCACAACGGTACTACACTGGGATCAGTATCAGAGATGAGAAAGTGGTTTAGAGCCAGCCCGACATTTGTAGGTTCTGTTTGCCACTGTGTCCGCGTGGCTCTGTGCATGTTGTGTATTTGGCGGGCTTTTCTCCGCGTCAGCTGAAGAACAAGCTGATTAATCCAGACTGAGGTGCTCTGCTCGTCGTGTCGGGTCACCGCGCGTCACGCCTCCTCTTTGTTCGACTGCTCTCTCGCAGGCCGATCGGCCGTTTGAACGAGTGCGAGGCTCATTTCGAGTCATCAGATCCCATTCTAGTCCAATTAGAGCAGCTCTCAGTGGTGGATGTTATAGTATCACAACAAGCGTCTTGAGGAAATACTAATGAGGGCTCTTCATAGACACAGTGGGCTGCGTTACACTGCGAGCACATGCTTAAATGCTACCCAGCCAAGCAGCAAGCGGCGTTTGGTAGTATCACTGCACAAGCCTGGCAAAGCTAATGTAATAATACTAAATTAAATTAGCAACTCATTACATAACGACGGCAGTTACGGAATTTATTCATCTAATAAAAGAACAATGAGGCCTCAGCAAACCGTGTGGACTGTAAAAAAGCTGCATGATCATGTATAAGCGATGATTACGAGTGTCTGTAATGGTCTGTCGTGGTCTCTGTGGGAGTTTGTGTGCAGGTGAGACCGTAATTACGCCGCGCTGCCTGTAATCAGTGGCATCAGTCGTGTTGTCCAAAGTAATTCAGCGGAACTTTCGGCCAGAAACACTATTTGTGACAATTACTGGTGTTTGTGTTGCCAGTTCCGTTTACAACCACTGCTGTGATGAAATATCCCGAGGCTGGAGGGAAACGCTTCACGCGCGTCACTCACATTTTTACGGTCCCTCTGCCGGCTGCCTGTTGCCGCTCGGAGCGACTTTGAAACCCTGCCTGCTGTCGTACAAGGCGACCGTGTAGCTCGCCGGTCTGTGGTCCAGACCCCAACATCAGCCTCTGATCCCGGATCTGCCCCCAAACAGGTGACTGGCTGCTCCTGCTCGTTTTTGAGTTCACTGGCTCCCGACTCTGCTCCTGACGTCTGCCCAGGAAGAGTGTGTGAGGAAATCATGGGGTAAAGTCGTATTTCTAATACACTTAGTGCTGTCACCAGATTAAAAAAAATGGATTCATTCATTAATTATGATCTGTAATTAATCTAATTAATCTTTTTTTTAAATCTCACATAAAAATTGCTGAGAAATTTAGGTGTTTTCATTTAAATTCATTTTGACAGATCAAAAGTTTGATATACAATAAAAAAGTGACTTTATAAAGTCCTTTATTGTTTTAACAAACTTGAACAAACACATTCCCACACAAGCCCAACACATAAAAACGGTTTTATAAAAAAGCAACTCGCATCCAGAAACAGTAAAGTTAGAGATTAAAAACTAGATTAACACACAATTAAAAAAAAACATAACGCGCTAAATACGTTAATTGATCGCAATTAACGCGATAATTTGACACCCCGAAACATACGAGCAGAAATAGAAATATAATCCATCTTGTAATGGTGTTAACGCGAGATATCGTTAAAGTCAAATACAATAGACTCAAGTAAACACAATTACACACAACTTTACAAATGACTAAATACACAACTTACTACTTAATTGACCTTAAAGAGGCGGATTGCTAATATAATCAGGGTCAAGGTTCTGGTAATCTAATGGAACATTGAGAAAAATCCAATGACCTTGGATTAGGATTGTGTCTTTGAATGGACTGAAGAACAAACCAATAGATTAAAGAAGAATTGAGCTAAAAATGCAATAGAATGAAAAGAATATACAGCATTAAACATTAAACTATCTGCCTGAGGGTAGATTTATGCTATAGTTTGGGATCTAGGAAGATGGTGGATGTTTGTGCGTGTGTCCGTGTCCTCTGGAGACTCTGTTCTTTCGGGTATAGCCAGGGCATTTTTCCCTTCTTTGTCCTCTTTTACATTTCCCCATTTCCCTTTTCGATTTGTCCTCCCCCTGAAGCTCTGCAGCTCCGTCGCTCCGTCGCTCCCTCTGCATTTGTTCTGGTGTCTCTTCACTTCTTCAGTCCTCGCTCTCCTGCTTGGCTGACACCCTCGTCACTCCCTCTTCCTCTCTCTTACTGAAGCAGAAGTGGACTCTTCCTCTCTCTCTGTAAAAGTGTATTGGCTGTGCCACTTCCTGTCTAATAAACCTTCACGACATGTGCTCAGCTGTCACAGGCTGAATGCAGGGTCGAGATGGTGTGATGCTTATTTCTAAACATCATGAAGCTTCCTTGAATAGTCCCTTTATGGGTGAATTATTTGAATTTACAACTGTGAAAAGATCGTCTCAGCAGCATTGATTCAGTATTGACTATTTGAATTAAACATTTCTGAATGCTTCGATCGTCAGTGACCAAATTAATATTTTATTTGAGGTGGTGATGCAGGATGTTTTTAAAAATAACAAAACTATTTTTTATTGTCTGTATTAAAACACATTCATCTTAATAATAATCTTTTTTAACATGGGTTTTTAGCATTCATTATGTCTCAGTCTAAAACTAAGTCTTTGCCGATTATAATGACACACAAAATGGTGGTTTTAGTCCATCAATTATAAGCAGATGAATAGAAAAAGAGAAGGAAGTCATAACCATGTTGTCGAGCTTTAGTTGTTGTCACAAGTTCGCACTTTTAAATCACAGGTTCACAGTTTTAATTGGTGTGTGTGTGTGTGTGTGTGTGTGTGTGTGTGTATAAACAGCAGAAAACCTGAAATAGTGAGTTGATGGAGGCATGTGTAGGAGGCTGTGAATGAGGTAAATATACCAGCCAAGTCGTTTATAAGTCAGACTTTCTTCAGACGACAAATTGATATATTAATTTCAAACCAACTTAAGCCTCAAAATGTCTTTTCTTATTTTAACCAAAAGAAGTGCAGAAAATGTCCTGTGAGTAAGTGTTTTTACACATTTTCCCCTGAATAACTTTCAATATCTGGCAGTTATTTACAGTTAACAATTTAAAATGAAGAAAAACCAAATATATTTGTAAATTTGAACAGTATAACATTTGTTTGAGTCTTTTGTTTAAATGTCCAAAAACAGGTTGTATTGGCATTTTTCCATCTCTCTCCTCTGGTGAGAACGATGCTTATTCTCTGGCTTCCTGCAACAGCGCGAGTGAAATTACTGTAATATTACATTAGATTTACGCTCGGTGTTAAAGGGTTAATAAAGTTTCAGTTAAAACTGAAGTGCTTCATTTTGAAATATAAAGGAAAGTCACACGATGCAAATGAAGCCCATCAGCTCCATGCGAGTTTCTCAGTATAGCCGTTTATTTATGTTGTATCTGTGAAAGAAAACACTGCGTGAGTAAAGTCTAAAAACACCAAGAAGCTTCCATGAACCTGGACTCACAGTACAAGTACAACTCTACAGTAAAAGATGGATAAACACTTAAATACAGTAAAAGAAATCTTTGTAAATCAGACCTCTTTGTCTCTGTGTCTCTCTTTGAATAGAGGTTCTGCACTGGAGCTTTAAAGTTTTTAACATGGCATTTTAAATTGCTAAATCACATTTTTATTGTTATTTGTTATTCTGGAATACATTCCTCTTTCATAGCTGTATTTATTTCCAGCAGAAAATCAAGTGTGCGTGACACAAGCTCTTATTTGTTGACTGCTCCTTCTTCGGTGAGATAAATTCGACTAAATCAAAAAAACTGACTCGGAGAGTCGACGGCAGGGGGGAAGAAAATAAGCAGAGAAAAGAGACATTAGATGTCAGTGGACTCTGTCTGCTTTCACACTTTGGCTGTTTGAGGGTTCATTTTGTCCTCTGACTTGCAGCAGAATGTTTTAAAAAAAAACAAACACCAACCTGAACACAAGCTCTGAGCTTTTTACTGTCAAGTCTCTGAGTGTCGAGAACACTTTGTGACAAAACTGCTGCCGTGCACTCGGCAGGGAAGAAACTAGGCCTTCATATGAAAGCTGCTGCTGTGCTAGCAGGAGGTAAACTTGTCTCGGTGCTCCTGCGTTCACCGCTCTGTGAGACCGACAGAGGGAACATGGAGAACATGGCTCTGTAGTATTGGCTCAGGTCACATCGAACCTCGCCAGAGCAGCTACTGGCGAGGTTCGGCCACGGGTTGGTCAGAGAGTGTCATCACTGGAAGAGTCAGGAACACGGAAATCAGTCAAAAGATCAGTTAAAAAAGACTTAAAAATCCTGAGAACATGTGTTCATCGCCAACATTTAGCCAAAGTAAATGTCTAAAATCACCCGTTCAGCCGTATTTCAGTCCAGTGACTGTGTCGTGCAGGAAGTGCTGAACAGTTCGGACTCTAATGATTCAGTTTCACCCGAAAACAACCGCTCGTTTGTGTGTTTGTGTCGTGTAGAAAACACACGTCACGGCAGTTTCCTGCAGCCGTTGCTATGACGACCCCGCCTACGTTGAGGAGGTACTACGAAGTAATGGAAAACACGTCTGATACCAAACTAGAGTAGAGTCAAGTAGTGTTAGAACTCTTGTCATGGAAAAGCATCATTATCGACTGAAACTCGCCAGAGAGATTCGGTCTCAACGGGCCGGATGTTCCTGTGTTCATGTCGGGTCAGCACACAGCGGTTTGTGAGTCCGGTTCCCCTCGGCATGTTTGCGTTGACAGCATGTGTCCCTCCAGTTCTTCTGCAGTTAGAACCCGTCGTCATAGATATCTGTGTGGGCTGGACCGTGAATACAAACAGCAGGACTTCAAGGAGCAAGTCACTGGAATAGGGAGGAGCATGAGTGTTCACCCTCACACAGGTGAGACAAAATGAAACAATTACCACAAAAATATCACAATACGTTTGTTGTTGTTTTTTTAACCATATTGTGCAGCTTTAAAAGTTAGTTGGTAAAAATGTAAAAAATTGCTTTTGAACATGGAAGTCTTGTTTTCATTAAATTTCATAGATGTCACACTCTCACCCTCTGACACTAATAATACTGATAGTGATAATAATGATAATAATGAACGCTCCAGGAACTCAGAGTCAGAAATACAACAATAATTTTATATGTTATTAATATATATATTGTATAATAGTATATAATATTCTTACATACACATAGAAAGAGAGAGTTGAACGACTTCATGCTGTGTGACATTAATCACTGTTGGTTAAAGTAAATAAGTCCTCACACTATTAGTATAATATTACTGGGCCATGAAACTACAATTGATTCCCTCATTACCATGGCAACTGCTGACTTCACTCTGTACACAATCCCCAAAGGTACAAGAGTCATCGTTATTGTTTTGTTTTATTTGCAACATGCGTAAGTAAAAACAAACATTGAAAATTCTGTACTTGAAGCATTTCTTTTGACACAAAGCGGCGTCGCACGCGGCCTGTGCAGCTGAGCTATAGGAGAACGACAGTAGCGAGAGGGGAAATTACATTCAACACACAGTGAAGTGAATGTTCAGAGGTGCTAACGAGGAGCATATTGAGAGAAAACCAGTGGATTATTGAGCAGCAGGGGGTGGGGGAATGATGGTGGGTGTTTCTGCCTCTGGCTCCTCGGATGTTTTTGCGTGTAAATGCACTCATCAGGCCTCGACTTGTTTGTGTTGGCGCGCACGCGGATGTTTTCATTCTTCGACTTGGATCGCGGTCGCTCCTCAGAGTCTGAGCGATCCCACTCACCCACTCCGTGTTCTTTCCTGAGGGCGTGCAGATAGTGAAAGGTATTAATGGAGAGAGCGGTGGGAAGGAAGACGCCGTGGAAGCCGGAGAAAGCATGTCGGGATGAGAGGGGGATATGGATGAGGAGAGTGGGTGGAGGAGGTCAGTGAGGAGAGGGGAGGAGAGGAAAGATGCTTTGGCAAGCATCCCGCAAGACAGTCTCAACTGACCCAACCAGCAGCGTTAGAAATGAAAACAAATCAATGTCATTTTCTTCTACACAATCGCTCATACTTACTGTCTCCCTTCTTCCTTCTTGACCTAATTCATGCTATTTGGGCCCAAGCACTCAATGGTGCAAAGATCCCATTTAAAAAGTCGTTTTTATTATTCTTTTTCGGGAAAATGAGGCGTTAATGCAGTGCTTCATGGCCTCGTTTCAAAGGGATCTCAATGCAATCGAACAGACTTCACAATTAAAGAACAACCAGACAAAGAAAAGCTCCTTCAGAACAACCTCTGGTCCTTGTTCCAGGACAGAAGATGGCAGGAAATAAGGAAGTCAACGAGTTTTAATGATCTGAATGAACCGTACAGAGGCTTCCTATGTGCACAATCACAATCTGAGGCTGCGTACTTGAAACACAGAGCGGAGCTAAGTGGAGTTTACGAAGGGTTCAAGTGAATAATTGTTGCTATAGAAATGTCTGTGCAGGTCTGTTCGTGTCGGGAACGGAAAAGGAGATCAATTAAAACACTTACTGACTATATTTATGAATGTGTTTTGAGTCAGTAAAAGGGAGCTGATGTATACGTCAATGATGTTATGAGTCATAGCACACTCCAGATATATTTATCATCGTGTCATATTGATTATCCATATTACACTTTAATCCAAATGAAAAAGTCTCATTTCTCAATGTGACATTTCTTGTTTTCTCTAAATATGAAACATGAGGCTGATCAATTAAGTTTAGTATGTTCATTTCTTTGATATTTTTGGACCATAGGGAAATTCTTACCTGCACTTAACTCGTCCTCTAATAGGAACCTTCCTAGGATTAGGAGCATTCGAGCATTAATGGGGTTTGCATACCTTGCTTATGGGTACCACAGCCCTTTGACAACAACACCTTTTTAAGAAGCAAACACTTGAGTAAACAGACATCAAAAAACACAAAATGCAAATAAAATATCAATTGAATCACTCAAAAAATATTGTATTTTACTTGAAAATACACTTTTTGGTTGTTTCTTTTGGGTTCGCACGACCTCACTTCTCTTTTTTTCACGCTCTGGTTGGTTGTTTGCAGCTCTGACCGTGGGCGGGCCTTAGGGAGCTGCCTGCTGATTGGCTACTGAGTTTCAGAGGTGGTCGCGGGCTTGAGTCGTCGTCCGTCTGGAACTCATTCCCCAAGTTTTCCACCTCAACATCCGACAAAATAAAGTATCTAATGTTTAACAAATAACTTAAATTATTTTGTCGGAGTTAACCCAGCAGGCGGCTTCCTAAGCCCCACCCATGGTCCGAATCACAAACAAATAAAATACAATCATTTATTTGCAAGGTGTTTATTTCGATTGTGTGTTCATTTTTGTTTGCGTCGTGAAAAGTGCTGTTTGAAAATATTGTCACAAACCTAATTCCGTACATCTCCACTTGGCCACGTGCTGACTACAAAGGTCTGACCTGATTTCCTCGTACCGTTGACTGCCAACAACGTTCATAAACATCTCTGAGCTACACTTTTGCACTGACTGACTTCATCCTTGTTTGCAGCGTTGGCACTCCACTTTATTTTGAGCCAATTTCATTTGGCAGCGTTCTGGTTTGGAATTTATAAAAAAAGACAATTTCTCTCCCGTTTGAGTAATGCTTCCTAAAAACCATGGTGCCCAGCAGTTTTGGAAGATAAATGACTCTTTTTAAAAAAGGAAAGTGCATGTTCTCGACCCAATATCTCCCCAACCAAAAGGGACAAATAGGCTTAACAGTCACAGGGAGGTGATATTTCTGGGTGTTTCTGTCACCATGTGTTCCACCACCGTTCTTTAGTGACCCTAACCCTCTGCAAAGTAATGACACGTGTCTTATCAATCATATCTTATCAATATTTATCTCATGAAATGTGTGCACTTGTACCTTCCCAACAACAGCAAAGAAAGAATGAGTGTATGTTCTGCATTTCTGACGTTTATTTGTGTATTTATTGAGTAGAGAATATCCTGAAGAAAATCATTAGGAGGCAAGGATCAATACTGCAAGGACTTGGACTGTCTAGTTATCACTGCAGCCTTTTCTCACACCCTGCAGAGTAACTTAGTTAAAAAATACAGACGAAAAGTTTTGATATTAAAACCCCACACACACATACACACACACACACAGACACACACCCACACTACACTCACAGTCCACTCAGGCTCACCTTCCAGTGGGTGTCAGCCAACAGGAAAGCAGGGATTGAAGGAGGGAGAGTAAAACAAAAGCAAAGGGAGAGATGGTGCAGCAGCGCTTCAGGGAGAGGACAAATCGATATGTTCGCACACATCACACTCCCACGCATCAGCTAAATAATGCTGCTAGTTTGTCTTGCGTTCTCCCTCTGTGACCTCGTCGTCTTCGTACCGTGTGCTGAGTTTATTCTCGTTTGCAAAATTGAGTTTCAACACTAGTTTTTTTTCCCCCAGTACATGTCTTTATAAAGTAGTTTCTCGAAGATGCCATTTTATATGTTTTTGGTTCCAAAGCATTTGTTTTTTAATCGATGTTCACTGTGGACATGGTCGAGTCTCCAGTATGTTCGGGTCACGGGTTTGGACAGCCAGACTCTGCTCTTCGGTGAACTTTAACCCAGTCGATTCTTCATATAAAGAGAGGATTTTAACGTTTTCCCTCACGAGGCAGTCGGAGACGAACCTTTTCTTAGTCTGTGGTTTGAACCCGAACACATTTAAACACATCCAAAGTGGATGTGTTTAAATACCCGGGGTCAACACAAAGCATTGGACAGTGCACGAGAGAAGTGAAGAAACGAGAGCAGACAGGGCGTCAGTGGTGATGTGAGACAGGAGGATAGCAGCAAACATGCAGTGAGACCTGCTGTCATGTCTGTCCTGGAGACGGTGGAACTGAAGCTGAAGATGATGAGATTTTGGTTGGGAGTGATCAGGATTCAAGGGACAGCAGCTCAGGTTGAGATGGTCCGGTCGTGATTATATTGGACAAAGGATGTTGGCGATGGAGCCGCCGGGCCGGAGGAAAAGAAGAAGACCACGTGGATGTCGTGAAGGAGGACATGAGGACACAGATGACGTGCTGTGGTGACCACCTGAAGGGAGAAGCCGACAGAGGAAGAGGTTTGGACTCGACAGCAGCACATGAGCAGCTGTGAGTGTGAAACAGGCCTATTGTAACAGTGTTTGATTAGAACTGGTGCTGATAGCCACTGTGGTGTGACTGTCTGGAGTTATGACGAGCACCGTGGCCGTCTGGTCAGTAGATTTTAATGTCAGCCGCTTCCATCTGTGCCTCTAAGTGACTGATTTGTCAGCAGGCCGCCTGACAAATGTGATTCAGCCACAATTTATGAATCGTTCGTGAAATGCCAGAGTTGTAGCGTTAAAACTGCAGTTGTTGTTCAACATCATGGAGTTATTGGTTGTCAGTTAATGTTATAGTTACTTTTATGGGCTGAAATAGTCATCTATAAATAAAGCTGGACGGTCATAAGCGCTGTTTCTATTAGCCTGTTGTTTTTATTGCAGCGTAGAAACACCTGATTGGAAACATGGGGGGGCCACACGGTTGGTGTAGTGGTTAGCTCTCTTGCCTTTGCAGCAAGAGGACCTGGGTTCCAGCCCTGGTTGGAATAAGATTCAAGATTCAAGATTCAGGATTCCTTTATTGTCATTCCAACAATTTCAGTCTCTCCAGAACCCGGTCAGCCCAACAATAAAAAGAAAAAAACAAAGAACCAACAGTTAGGTAAGGTGCTGTGTGATTATAATATACAAATAGAATAATATAATTTGAATTTAAATAACTGTCCTGCATGTTCTCCCATTGTGTGTGTGTGTGTGTGGGGGTTTTCTCCAGGCACACAGTCCAAAAACATGCAATATGGGGATTAGGTCAATTGGACACTCTAAATTGACCGTAGGTGTGAGAGTGAGAGTGAATGGTTGAACGGTTGTTTGTCTCTATGTGTCCCTGGACTGGCGAACTGTCCGTCTACGCCCAATAGAAGTAGATCCATCGAGCAGTAGAAGATGGATGGAAACATAGAGAAATTAACTATAAACTATTGAAATATTGCAATAGAGGTTTAACACTTGAGGAGATGGAAATGTTGGCATGTTGATAAAAGGTCAACGTGTAATGGGAACAGATTCAGCAAATACAGCTGATGGCGCTGTTTATTTATCTCATCAAGTCGTGCCTTCTTATTCTTCTGTGGTCACAGAAAACTACTGAACTAACTCCCAGCAGAGGAAACACACATCGATGACTGTTTTCTTGATTATTTTCATATAGTCAAAATATAAGAGCCTTAAAAAAAACTCCTTTTTAAAAAAAATTTCACCTGCTAATGCAAACTTTTTTGTCTTTTTTTTTTTATTATTTGAAGCTTAAGGAAAATGCTATTTGGTTTTGGGCTCAACTCTTAGTCTAATTTTCTGGACCAAACGGGAGACAAAACCTCGGATGCACACTGTGTTCTCACTGCACTGATGGCTGCTGTTCAAGCTTGTCCAAACTGTCGACTCTCACTTCTTCCCTTTTGACTTTGCCCGTCCTCGTTTTTTAAGTACAATCCGCCTGAGTGGCAGGTCTCCAGCCACACACACGTCTGTCTGTTTTCTCCTACCTGTTTCAAGCCAGCGCTCACCACAGCTCCCCGCCTGTATGAGACGATAGTTGTTGACAGTGCTAAGTGAGGCAGTAAACAGCGTGGAAAAGTGGGTCTGTTACATCTTCTTGTGCAGCAGGATCGTGTGTGTGTGTGTGTGTGTGTGTGTGTAGTCGCTCCCCGCTCACTTTGAACACTTTATTTTTGGGTTTTTAGGCATGGAGCTATGCTCTGCTGCGTCAGAGAGCACTGTCTGCCTGAGACGCTCACAGACTAGGATACATGCATGTGACCAGACTGACACAGAAGGCCGGAAGTCAACACACACACACACACACCTGCTGCTGTGTAATGCTTCTTGAGACACAATGACTCACTGCTTCAGTCTGTCTCCACATGCTGCAGTGTCTGGACCATAATTCCCAGCTAAGACCTTGGCGGGGTATTCTTTTAAGTGTGTGTGTGTGTGTGTGTGTGTTATCATGCCAGGGAGGGAGATTGCATGATTAAAAATGAAAATCCTTCTAAGCCACAACAACAGCAACCTATCATTCATAGATTCATATTTAAAATGGCGACTCGAAACTTTCCGAGAGCTTTCAGGGCTCTGAAGAGAAGTTGCTCTGATTGATTCACACGTCTCGTCCTCTCGTCAGCCTCGTCCCGTCCCCCCTGTAATTGCTCAACGTCCGTCCCTCGACTCCTCGAGATTCCGTTCTTGCGTGTCTTAATTAAATGGCCGCTTAGGAAGGGGGTGAAGCCCACAGAGCGACTGAAGGGGACATATGGGGGAGGATCGGGGGAGAGACGGGATGGGTGTTGGAGATTAATGAAAGAAGAGTCTGTTTAATCACGCCAACAAGGTCAAGGCCGTTTTTACCTTCTCTGCTTAATTGCAGGCCTGATTGTGCTGCAAGGCCTCATTTTTAATTAAGGTAGCAGGTGGGCTAAACGGTCTTAATTGTTGCCCTGTGTGTGTGTGTGTGTGTTGTACAGGTATTACTTATGTTATGGGGTCACAGTCACAGTACAGGGAATTGTCTTCCTTATGGGGACAAAAATCAAGTCCCCATCACGTCAATTATTCCATTTTAAAGTGAAAAGATGTTGTGTGGTTGGGTGAAGGTTAGGGTTTGGGTTCGGCGAGGTTGTCGTGACGGTCTCCAGGAAATGAACGTCATGGAAACCAGACTGATGTGTTTTTGAAGTTCAGGGCCAAACGTTTTATCTGTGATTTTTACAGGCTGATGGAAGTAAACATGAATAATGTTTTGACGTTTTTCTCTTTGTTTTTGATCGTTTGGACCTTGAGTCTGGAAAATAAACAGAACACAACTAAACGCAATCGAGAGTCAGTTTGGTTTAGAGATTTTTAATTTATTTAAATATCACTCTCTCTGCCATCACCTCCATCTCCCCCCACTGGGACCCTGGTGCATAATCAGTATCTGATTTGCATCCCCCCTTTTGCATTTTAGTCCCTTTTTTTATTTGGGCTGTGGGAGTCACAGGAGAACCTTTGTGACTATGAACTGCCATGATCACAGCAAGTAAACCCATGCATGGGGCTGCAGGGAGGCATAAAATCAACAAATTATTGCAGTTTTCCCCCCCAAAAAATCACCAAGTTTGGGTCTTGCACATCCATAAAGTGTGATTTCCATGCACACGCTCTGATCCCTGACATGGAGCTCAGCCATTAAAGCCGGCGGGGGGGCTGGGAGGGGTTGGGGGATCGACCCCACCTCATCCATCTCCTTGATAGACCAACTGTTCCTCATCACATGGGGTCTTGCGCACTCATACACACACACAAACACACACCATGCAATCTTCAACCTCCAAAAACAGTTTCACCGTCGTATGCTCTGACCGTGACTCTCAGTCAACAGTGAAAACACTTAATCAGCCTTATGCTCCGAGTGACCCCCCACCCCCAGCACCATCTCCATCCATCTCTGCACACTTCCTAATAATGTTGGATCAGGGAACGCTGGATTTTCAAATGTCGCCGAGAGTGAGACGTGAGCAGGGATCAGCACTGTCTTAGATTTGTCAGCTGAATGCCGCTGTCAAGTTGTCATAGAAACGTCGTGTGTCAGTGTTCCAAGGTGGAAACGGAGCTTCTATAGTGAGCGATGCTGTACTACGCCTACAGTATATACTGTAGTGTAGCACTGATCTGCTGTAGCATATTCACGGTTTTCCCAAAGTGAACCTGTGCACAAGGATGCTTATGTGTCATCATGTCACCAATTTAAAAAGGTAAGCAAAAGAGTAGACCGCAACCAGCAATTTGATAAAACGTCAAATTCAGGTCTCTGTGCTCTTATCTTATACTTGCTCTTTGGACAACAAACTAAAGTTAAGTTGTACCCTGTGATTCGTGGTTAAGTTATTCATTTAATTTCATGACTAAACATTTCTATTCCATGGTTGATGGAGGCTGTGGTGGCTGAGATCTGACCTCCTGACCTTGGCTCAGTGGGTGGGCCAAGGGGATCAATGAAGCTCTAATTGTACAGTAGTTTGCAAATGTGGAGCAAAAATAAGATTAGTCGAATCCACATGTTACACTTGAATGAGCCAAAGAAACACCCGTCCCTCTGTCATTTGTCTTCACTGCTGTCTTCACTCCTGTCGTCGTGTTCTTATTGATTCATTGCGTCTGATCACAGCTGTTTGGGTGTCCGTCATCCGTCGTCTCAGTCTAGGGGGAACACTTTCAAATTTGGCACAAATAATCACTTGGACTCATGGATTAACAGCTTAGATTTGAGTGTCCAAAGGTCAAGCTTCAAGGTGACCTGACTGATAAACAGACATCGATGTGTTTATGCCTCTCTAGTAAATATCTCTTCAAAATATGTATAATCTAAAATATGTTGGAAGAATTTATGCACAGCCTCTCTCTCTCTCCATATATGTATATATATATATATATATATATATATATACATATATGTGTATATATATATATATATATATATATATATATATATACATATATGTGTATATGTATATATATATATATATATATATATATGTGTTGAAATTCACCATCATCACAACATTGACATGTGTTATACACAGTAGATATGTACATTTTGCAAAGACTGCTTCAACTGCAAAAATGGTACCTTGTTTCTATCCTAACCCCGAAATATAACCATGTTGGAATTGTATTGATATTTATTTGCAGTCCTAGTATAAGTATAAAAGGGATTTTCACAATAAGAGCAGGCTTTATAGCACACACTATAAGCAGCAGATGGTTGTCCGCACTTCTATATCGACTGAACAAGCGCCTTGAAACCTTGTACCTCTGCATGTGCATGCATATCTCTTATTCACACACATTACGCTCTAATATGCTGTAAAAGATGCACACAGCTCTCATACTATGGGCCACACACACACACACATAATTATACGACATAAGCTCATGCTCCTTCCGCAGACCTGATCCGCTCTAAATGACTCTAATACGTGTGATCTTGCAGGGTCGACAAGATATCTGATTACCCTCGACCTCCTCTCATTTAACAATGAGTGAATGAACTGCTCTCCGGTTTCTCCTCTGCTCTGCTTAAGGAGATGCAGCAGCGCTCATTGATCTGCATTCGCTGGAATCAAATTTATCAGGCTGGTTCGTCTCGATCTGGGTCACAGTTTTCACTCCGTGGGGGGAAAAAAAAAAGAAGACTGATTTTTGGATGAAGCAAATGGAAATGGTTCAGTGTGTCACTTGGAGACGAGGCTGGTTCTGGGATGTATGCGTCCCAGTGTTCAGCAGCTGATTCAAAAGAATCTAATGAAATTGACATTGTCATAACAGACTGCAGGCGGGAGATTATGCTCCTTAATTTCCATATCCAGGCCATATTCAACACTGACACACACACATAAATGATGGGCAGCAAGAAAACAAAAACTACCCCTAATGCTTCCCTCAGTGAATGTGATTATTGCTTCTGGTTGCATTTATTACATTTTTTAGGAAATTAAGACTTTATCTATTACAATGAACAATTTTTTTTTTCCTCAGTGTTATTTTCTGTCTTCTTTGTGTGAGAGTTTATTTTTTATTTTTTTCAGTCTGACAACAACACACACACACACACTGACAGTATTTTCTCACTACACTATACTCACACAGTTTCCTTCATTCAAATGTATTCAGAGGTTTCTTTCATTTTTGTTCATAAAAATTAGCCTAGTAAACTTTGAACTGATTTCACAAATTCAGATTTTAGACATTTTGAGTACTTTTTAAGTATGTTTTTTTCATCAGAAGTTAATATAGAGTATAAAACACACTCTATATTATATATTCTATAATCGTCACTAAATACTCGCGGTAACTTCTGCAGACATTGACTGTAGAGCGTCTCTACTAAAAATATAATAGTTATTGAAACTGTGTAGATAGTCCCAGTGGTTCTCAAACTGTGGTATGTGTACCACCAGTGGTACGCAAGCTTCCTTTGGTGGTACTTGGGAAAAAAGGGTACGTGATCAGAGTGCAGCTGAGGAAGTTTGACCAGAGTGTGTAGAAAATTAAATAACAAAACAATTATAATACATGAAACAATAATCGTTAGTGTCACTGTGCAGTGCATGTGAGGAAGAGGAGGAGGATGAGCGAGCAAATTATGCACAGACAGTGATACAAAAACACTGTGACCACTGGACAAGGTGATGATGTCAAAGTTAGGCCATGGGCATCTATGGATTATCACAGTAAAGGATTATTTTATTGTTCTCTTTAGATTTGCCCATTCCAAGACGTTACCATCATTGTTTAATGCGTCCTGACCTTGTTACACATCAGCGGTGAAACCGATGTGGCAAATGTAGAGGCGACATGGTCGATGGCATCACGAGATGGTTTCTTTAGTCGTGTCTTGTCTTCAAGTCGTAATGTTTTAGGTTTCTCAAGCACAAGTGTGGAGAGAATGACTTTGATTTCAGGCAGACAGCTCCCGAGCCTTGATATTGATATTGTGAGGCACATAAACTGGTTGTTTTTGTCCTTTTGTTCAATAGTGGACAGTAAAAATAAGACAAAAAAACCAAATGTGAAAAAGACAAAACAGAAAAGATTCTAGTTCAGACAGCATATGTGTGCGTTTGTGTTGCTTTGTGTGGATAAGAGCAGCAGCTAAATACCTGACATGTTTGAACTGTGCGTGTTTGTGAGATGAGGAGGAGGAGGAGGAGGAGGACGAGGAGGAGGAGGAATAATACGCTGAAATTGTTCCCCCTCTCAGTCCTTTGTTCCTCTGCCTCTGATAAATCCTGTGAAAATGATAGCTGGAATCAAAAGTAGGAGCAGCGAATAATGGACAGAAAGACTGGAGGGAGGGACGGAGGGAGGGGGAGTGCAAACACCACAGAGGGAGGGGGATGGGAGGAGGAGGGCGAGATGGAGGGGTTTGTCGGAGAGCAGAGATGATAGCAGTCAAGAGCTATTTGAGGAGATGAGAAGGGAGAAAGGTAAACGTCAGAGTGACATGGGTATTAGTGAACGGTGAACACAGAGTCTCAGTGACTGACCTCTGTGTGCATTTGCTGCTATTTGTATAATGTCATTGCCTCCACTAAGTGAGTTAGTGTGGTCATAAAAAATACAGATGTGTACACAGCAAAGGTAATGTGTGTATTATACATGACATGCAGAACATGAATCCCACACACACACACAGTATGTGGGATTCTGAGCTAGAACGATGTTGTTTAAAGGTACAGTGTGCAAGATTTAACAAGATCGGATTGGAGAACCTATGTAACCTGAAAGGTGATTAGTTTGTTCATTAAAGAAGAGCCACTCCTGATTGAAATATAATTAATTATTCTGTGGTAATGATAACAACAAACCACACAGTACAATCAAAACAAAATATAATTATTTTATATTCCATTTCAGCCAAACGGTAAGACATGTGGCTATATATCACATACTGCTCCTTTAATAGGTTCATATCGCTGAATATACTGCACATTTTCTTAAAACTAAAGAGTGTTTTGTGCGTTAATAGACTGAAATATCGCAACCACTCTTGGATAATTGTTGTAAAATTGTGTGGAAATCATAGTGCTGCAGTGGTTTACACTGGTGCCTCACAGCAAGAAGGTTTCTGGTCCAAAACCCAGTTGGCATGTTGTCCTTTTATGTCCAGGGAATCCCATGAGTGAGTTCAGTGCGTCTGAACACAACACATCTATGTCCTGTGATAGTGTGGTGCATGAGTGTGTGGAGGACAGACCGTGAACCTCCTAATTACGTCTGTATGAGGCTGACATTTGTGGTTTGGACTGAGAAACGTTGACAGTCTATTGGTCTGACGCTGATATTTTACTTCCAGGAAGGATTCATTTGTTCCACAAAAAAAAGTAAACTGACTGTGATCCTCTGACCTTTTGAACACACATGTTTTTTTTGTGATTATTTGAACTTTTATGTAACATTAAGGAGGATTTATTGGGAGAAATTGAACATCAGACCACATAACTATGTTTGTTTAAGTGTTTTATTGTTTAGTGTAATAAGCCGTTTATATCTACTTTCAGCATGGAGGCCATCATCATGTGCCACCATGACAAAACCAGCCAGAATATGCATGACATCCTTTCTGTGCTAATGCTAATGAGAAAGGGAGGGGTGTGTCGGTCATTTGTTAGATATCATTAACTGTGCACTTCATTTCTTGACGAGGTAAGAATCCAAACCCAACTGTTTTGTTTGCCATATAATATGCACCAGCATATCAGTATATAAACTTTAAGTAGAATTTAAGCCTCTATCATGGCTTGTGTCTCAAATAATCCAAAATTAAAGTCTCTTTCAGTGAGGTTTGCAAGTAATTATGTTTTTAATTCTACTAAATGATCTATTTGTTGCATGTAGTTTGCATGTTCTCCCCGTGTGTGCGTGGGATTTCTCTGGTTTCCTCCCGCGGTCCAAACTCATGCGATAAATTGGACACTCTAAATTGACTGCAGGTGTGAGCGTGAGAGTGAATGGTTGTTTGTCTGTGCATGTGACCATGTGATGGACTGGACGATCTGTGCAGGGTGCATGCCTTTAGCCCCGCCCCCCGCCCCGCGAGGATAAAGCGGTAGAAGATCTATTTCTTCCGACTCCATAGAGTTTTGTGATTTTTCCACACATTAGCTGTTCCGTGACCAAAGTCCACGCGCGGCAGTTAATTAACCGTTTACATGAAACAAATGTGATTTCCCGTCTTTTGTGCGTCACGATGAATTTCCAGGGTGAAAAGCTAAAACACAACAGCGCTGACATTGTTCAGTCGTTATCCCCCTGTGTTCTCGGCGTGTTGTCAGTCTGGGGTAACCAGGGCAGAACAGAGAATAAAATGATAAAGAAAAGTGTTGACCTGAATGGCACGGCTCAGAGCTTTTCCCCTGATTACACTGTGAGGCAGCAGCCAGTTACCGGCTGGACACGAATGAGGTCTTTACTTTTGGAGTTAATAACAGGGATTTATACTGTCATTCATTCACGGCGTGGTCATATCTTCAAAGCAGACAGGTTATGACACTGCATGCAGAGCAAAAGAAAAGGGTTGTTTCCCATGGAAAGTGTCATAAAATTACCTTTTTCATCAGTTACATAATGTTGGCTTAGAACAGCAGAAAAAACCAGACCCCAGATTAAATCCGACCTTTTTTGAACTGTGTGATTACAGTGGAACGTATTGTCCCTACAAAGGCAGACAACTCTCCCAGACTCTCTGAACTTTCCCAAACTCTGTATTCAATTACCATCATCACTCCAACAAAAGAGAGGCACTTCACTGAGACCCACCATCCACTTTGAAATATTACATTTTGTCTTTCTGATCAAACATGAGGGCCATTTTTACTCTTTGGCTTTCAACCCAGTATGAGACATTGGTTTTTATCTTCTTATAGTTTTATTGTAAGACTTCTTCATTCGTGTTTTTATTAATACTTTCCACAGTATTTTCTTGTTTTATCGTATGTTTTATTGTTTGTTGTCTTGGCCTATGATGTCATTTCTTATATTTTATTGATCTTATTTATCTCTGTTGTACAGCACTTTGTTTCAGCTGTTGCAAGTGCTTTATAAATAAAGTTGGATTGGATTGGAACAAGTCATGGTTGAGGTTTGTTCAGGTGGAAGATGGTGGTTTGGGCTAAAATACACTCAACTACCTAACTACCCATCCACCTACCTAACTACCCATCCACCCACTCACCAGTGCTCTTCACCCTTTAGGACAAGATGTTCAGCCCAGTGCCGATTGGTCACATTCAGTCCGAGTTAAAGGATAATGAGAGGGTAACCTTCTCTGTCTTTGATAATCACAATTCAAACTGTGTATCATCTGAAATTCCCAGAAATGCACTGATCTGAATCAAAGTCTTCTTTAATTATCTATTATTCTTTCTTTTTTCCTTGAGTGCCTCACAAACATGAACCAAAAAAAGCAAATAAACAAAAGTGAATGAAATAAAGTAGAAGTAAAGCATTAGAGCCATGTTAAAGCAGCACAGTGCTGTGTGTGTGTGTGTGTGTGGGGGGAGCAAACCTCTTTCCATGCTATTAATATTAATCAATGTGTGCTGTCGCGAAGGCAAAGAAACAATTCATTGCTCACATTTATTGTATTAAGTGCTTGGTGATTTATTAATGGGCATGTTTAAGGTTAGAGGAAAGAAAGAGAAAGGGAAATAAAAGCGAAGGGCAAAGTATCAATTGATTTCTTCCTCAAAGACAGAAGTCTATTAAAGTAATTTGTGAACTCATTGAAATGTAGATTCTCTGGCCTTTTGGCTTTTTCTCATTACAGCAAAACTTTTGACGTATCTCGGCGTCATTTTTTTTATCATGCATATTTAATTTTCACTCATCTAATTAGATCGATGCCACATTTTTTTTCCTTTTCATATTTCTAACGTAGTCAGTGGTACACAGGCAAAACATTCCCACTGTGGTCGGACCTCGGTCACTGTTTCTTTCATTGTCTCTCATTCGTATGCATCACATGTCCATGTTTCTGCCGCCGTCTCTCTCGCACGCCAAAGAAGTCCATTCCCCGCCCTGTTTAATGTCCCTTCTCTGTACAGTGACTGTCTCTCAGTCCCTCACACACCATCTGTCTGTCGGTCTGGTCCCCTCCCCCTGACGGACTTGGCATATCACCGCCTATCTGTATTATTACACCTTGAAGAAATATGTCTCTATGTGCGCCTGTATGTTTGCGCACATGCGCTGCTCCGTTCCACTTAATCGAGGCTCCCAGTTGGCACATAGGACAAATTGATCAGTTGGTTTGCCAGCTGTCCTGGCAAATGTCTCCTTCCGTCTCCATATTTCTACAACCACCCCCACCTTGCAGCTCCTTTTCTCTCCCTGATGCTCATTTTCAAGTCCATGTCATATACCTTGACAATTACAAATGCTGAGAAGAGGTGAACATGGCTGGAGTGGCGCTCCTTAAAAGCATTTACTCCGTTCTTTTCACAGCTGGACACATTTTGGAGACGCCGCGTTCTCCCGTCGGCAGATGGCTGCGGGCCCGTCTTGATTGACGTGACCTTGCCCGGCGTTGGCTGTTGCCGGCTCCTCCAATGATCCCTTGCTGTGGAGAATGACGGGCAGCGTGCTCAGCCAGCTCCTTTTGTTATCTGAGCTGAACATATTGTCTTGATACACCCCTATCATTAGACACACATTTCCAGGGTGGGCTGGCAAAACGCGCGCACACACGCTGAGTTGCGGAGATAAGTCAGAATTGCAGACAGCCTCGAATATGGCGAGGTAGAAAATGCAATTCCTCTTCTCATAGATCTGTGCATAATCTTCCTTGACGACGGCGGCGGCGGCGGCGGCCAGGAACAAAGAGCGTCTCCTCCACTTTACAGCATGTTTTTGCTGTGAGCTGAAAGCAAAGAGGCTTTTCTCAGTGTAATGACAGACAGTACAGACTCAATTACATGATCCGTGCAGCGTCAGATCCACACATGCATATACAGTGTATTTGCACGCGGATGTAAAGCACAAACACTGGCACACTTAACACTGAAGAATCACAGTATTGTGCTTGTGTCGTCATGAATGTTCCGAAAGCATTTCAGGTCAGCGTGTTTGTGCTTGTGGGTACACAGTGGCTAGCACTGTTGCCTCACAGCAAGAAGGTCCCTGGTTCTAATCCCCGTCCGATTCTCTGTGTGGAGGTTCTCCTTGTGTGCACATGGGTTCTGTACGGATACTCTGGTTTCCTCCCACAGTCCAAAACTGGACACTCTAAATGGATCGTGAGTGTGAGAGTGTGATCCTTTCCTGGGAGTACCCTGCCTTTCACCCTATGTCAGCTGGGATTGTCTCGAGCTCCCCATGACCCTCAGGTGGAGGATAAAGTAGATGATGTTTATGTTAAGTCTTGCTTGTCGTTTCCTCTCTGTGTTTACGATGAATGTCCTGTATTTTGTGTTTAGTCTGGTCTTAGACTTCTCAATAGCTGCCCTTATGTCACATGTTGCCACATGACACAATGGACCTGTTGTTGCTGAGAGGAGTTTTAGATTGTAGGCTCATAAAGGGAATAACAATTCTAAAATGTGAGCCGGGCCGTTAAAGTAGGTCCATCTTAAACTTACCACAATACCAAGTCTCTGATTGCTTATCTTTTATGTTCTCAAAGATATTAAAGGCAACATTTCCGTACCAAAAAATAACAGCTTCAATGACGACTGATACATTCAGCAAAAGTTATACACGAAAAAGCAGATGACATGTTAACGTAGATACAGACAAGACATACAGTAGCATGTACTATACGTATACTATGCAAGTATATTCAATATTACTGCAATAATATTACAATTCTGGTCCTCTTATAAACTGATGGGTTCAACCACTGTTACTATTTCCATTTCCAAAGCTCCTACCTGCAAAGCCGTTGTTAGGCCTACAGCTTGTTTCTCGGTCTTGTCACCGCCTCGACGGTCTTGGTCTTGGTCTGGATAAACCTCTGGTCTTGGTATTGTCTTGGTCTCGGTTTAGGCGGACTTGACTACTCGTCCGACGCAAAAATCAAGCCGAACTGTAGATCAGTTAAAACGACTTAACAATCCTAAAAACTGTGGGTTAATCAACAATTACTAATGAACAAGAAAATAAGTAGCAATGAGCTAACACGATACTCTGTATCTGTATCAGTATCAGTGTGTTAGCCGGTCAGAGTATGTAGACATCAGAAAAAGAAGATTGTGAGCTCAGGTACATTCAAAAAGTCCAAATATCACTTTACAAGTAAATAAAGCAGCAACAGCATCATAGTGTTTATGTCTTCTCAAAAGAAGCAGAATATTTCTTACACATGTGTTCAAAACATACAATATTGGTATCAGGAAAGGTTGTGACGTCGTATTGAGGCATAAAAAAACTCCTAAAAGTAACAATTAAGAGGCTGTAATGATGTTGGAGTAAATTTATTCTGAAATTCTGCCTACGCTTGTATTTAATTAAGTGGGGAGTTGACATGCGGAAACAAAGTCTGACGGACTTAATGGCAGATGGAGAGGGAGTTAATGTAAATACATTAGGTGAAAGGGGCAGAGGAGTGAGTCTATATAAGAACAGTAGTAAGTAGAATAATAATAATATAAGAATAGTACAGTAAAGAGTGGGAGGTTGTGTACGAGAGCTCTTCATGTTAGAATAGAGTCTCTGAAGAGAAAAGACTCAAAAGCATCATGATTCCCATTATCACCTGCTACAAAGGCATGACAAGTAGAAAATGAAAGTTCATCGTGGGGAGAGTGAAAAAGACGCCACTTTTATTCCACGTGTTTGTTAGTGTGCACCGCCTGATGTTTTTGATAACGCGGCGTGTGAGCGTCACGAGTGGGGTTTTCACTTCTTGACAATATTGGATTTAAAAGCAGGAAATGTAGGGCAAATACAGCACAATCGTTGCGTGCCTGTGCGTTGCCGCTGCTTGTTGTCATTTGCCTCACTGGTTCAATCCCGCGGAATCCTTTGATGCCATTTGCAAAGGCCATAGATCATATGTAATGTGAGGATTGTTTGTCAGATGGATTTAGTCTCCTCTTCTCTTCTTTTCTCCTCTAATCCCATCTCCGCCATCACTTCCCTTTTTGTACGTATTTATTTATTTGTTTTTACCACCATTCACTCTCTATTTCCTCTCATTTATTGAACAGGAGATTAGAGCTCTTTTTTTTTTTTTTAAGCTGTGCTTAGTGATGTCCCCATGGAAAACACTGAAGACGCCTAAGTGATATAAGAAGGATTTGTTTTAGAATTTTACTTTCATGGTTGTATAAATGTGTCTTAGCGACGACCCGTGGATTTGTGTATTCGTCCCATGCGAATAACTCTCCTCAAAATATGGCTTTGGTGGAGATTTCCCTCGCTGGGATAGTAAACAGATAATATTAAATCAAAAATGCTGGGACGTATCTGATGTCCTGTTTATTTGTGTGTCTTCCGTTGCAGCGTGTCCTGCTGGCTCCTACAAGATGTCCTCCAGGCAGCAGGAGTGTTTCCCCTGCCCAGCCAACAGTGTCGCGGAGGAGGAAGGATCTGTGGTGTGTGCATGTGAGGAGGACCACTTCAGGACTCCTTTGGACACTCCCTCAGCGCCATGCACGCGTAATAAGATCTATTTGATTATAGTCATGTGTGTGGTGACCTTTGTATTAAGTGAGAAATTTCACATTTGTGAGCCCCCTGCTCAATTGAACTTTTCCTATATCCGCCTTTGGCGTCCTTACCATCCATAATGATCCCTTTTCCCCAGAGGTTTACCTGTCCTTCACCCTGCATCCTTTAGTCTACACCCCCCCATAGTCTACCTCCCCCCATCCTATCAACCCTCTGTCTGACCTGCATCCACCTCCCGTCTGTGGCTCACCATATATCCTATTCTTCCATCTCCTGCTCCTCGTCATCACACCATTTCCATCCCTCATCTCCTCCGACCTTCACCTGTCCTCCACCTTAAAGCCGTAAAGAATTTCACCCATCATGTTCCATCAGGTTATTTTTAAATAATAGTAATAGTTTAAATAATAATAATAGTTTCAGATGTTTAAAACTGTAGTGTGTAACTTTTAAATACGAGCAAATGTTGATTCAACCGGTCGTCAAAAGAACATTTACATTCTGGATGTGTAGAATTGTAACTGCTTATATCTATTATCATTTTACCATCTTACACAAACTTGACAAAGTTCATCCTGATCTGTTGAGATGTTGCTGGGATATACACACCTGAACTTTCCTTGTTAAATTTAAATTGCTGCCCATAATCTGGATCAGATCTGGATGAGACTGATAGTGGAGGGTCTGATTCTGCATACACAAACCAGAGATGTCATTCATTTTTACACTTGGTCATTATTAGTGATTATTAGCAGAAATGTGTCGTTTTGTGACGTCATCAATGGGTCGATTCTTACCAAGATTTAATGGGAACATACTTCAATCGCAGATTGATCCGTCAAAAACTGTTGACAGGAAGTTGATCGTCCTCTGGATCATACCATTTTATGTTTTAGGATGGACTTTCCCATAACTGCAACCTGTACTTACATATATGGACACATTATAAACCAATCCACTTTACCTCTTTTATTACCCGTCCATCCTTCAGTCCTTTACATTATGTCCACATCATGGATTCATCCATTCATCCCATTTTCTCCATCCCCTTTTTCCTGCTTAACCTTGTGCATTCTCTCTCTTTTACTCATAACATTATACCCCTGCATCTTCTGCTACACATCCATTATCTCCCTTCCTCACCGGACCAGGCTGCCTCCGTCTGCCCCATCCACCCCTCCTCTTTGACCCCTGAACACACACACACACACACGCACACCCTCCTCCATTCTTTCTCTGTCTGTCTTCTCAACTTGCCCACTCATCACTCTTCTTTTATCCCGTCTGCCTTTCCGCATTTGCAGTCCTCTTCATCCTTTCATCCGACCCAAGCATGCTCGCGATCATCTTTCTTCCCTATGTCGAGCTGAAATCTCATCCGTCTATCCTCCAGCGACAAACTGTATCGTCTCCCCCCCCCTCCCACCGGCCGCGCATTATGTGTTCATCCCTCACGTCTTACCTTCGCCTCGCCCTCTTTCACCTCTTGTCCCATACCCTATACCATTCTTCTCCAATAAAGATGCACTGCCAGGCCAATAAAAGCAAGACCGGACAGGAGTAGCCTTATCGATTGCTGCACGGCCAACAGCCTGTTGATTTAGCCTAGTAATTAGAAGGAGGAATAATGGGCTCAATATCCTGGGAGTACTCAAAACCATAAGGTCACTATGTCTGTCCGTGCACACACACACACATTCACTCATGTAAATGTGTGTGTGTGTGTGTGTGTGTGGGCCTACTAACTTTTATGGTAACTGCATTGGAGGAGTTTAATTACAATATCGATCGCTGAGCTCTGTGATCCCTGTGTGATAACATTTATAGCTGCCTAATGACCACATTAATTACGCTATTGATTCAGTAATTATGATCATCCCTGGATTCAGCTAATCCTCCTCGTGTGTACAGATGGCGAGAGCAAGAGCTTGATGAATCCGGCCATTTAGGAATTTAAAAAAAAGGGAGAATTTGCTAAATGAACGAGATTTAATATGCACACCTTATTATCCCAGTCATTGAAGAATAATAATAATAGTGTTTTATCTTTTAAGTTCTTTTTCTCTGCTGTTAATTCCTGAGAAGAATCTAAAGCGCTGTGTCTTTTCAGTCAGAAGCTGACGCTCGCTCTTTGAAGTAAAGACTCAGGTGAAAGACCACGCTGCCGCATGTTCTAAATGAGCTTCATGTGGTAATAGTTTCTGACAGGATTAATTACCATCGTTAATGGCAGCCGTTTACAAATTTCCCATTACAGCGCTCTGATAAATATCCCCTGGTGGCTGTGGAAGAGGAAAAGTAAAAGTTTGGAAACAGTGACGGTTAATGTCTCACTGGGGACACAGAGATGATATTGTCTTGTAGTCACTGATTAATGATTAATGATGGGAAAAAAAACAAAAACAGGGGATGAAGGGATGCGTATGTCTCTGGAGGTAAAAAAATAATAATTCTGTAAATCGACCACATTTGTACATCAGAGACAATGTAGAACATCATTGACAGAAAAAGATTAAAAAAAAAATCTGAATATTTTGTCTCTATGATCAAGAATAATCATAATATATATTTATGTTAATTTTATAATATAATAATAATAATAATATTATTATCATCTCAATATTGACCATTGACTAAAATAATTGTAAAAAACACAGAATTAAATCTCAAACAAATTTTTGTTTGTGATCTGGGGACCACCTGCAATACCTCCAGTGTCCACCAGTGGTCTACGCATTAAATGTTAAATTACAGAAAGTGCTTACATAGCATTTACCTCAGCTAACTCATCAAACAATATATCACACAATATTAAAAAGTGGCATCTGTTAATATGCCAATATGGCAATATTTACAATAATATATTAGATATTAAGCCACACTTAAACAAAAGAAAATAATTCAAAATTCAACAGTTTTCTCCTCAAACATGATATTTTGTAGGAACTGTCAACTCTGCCTTATCACCTTCAGCAAAAACATGATATAGTGCAAAGACAACGCCCAAAACAAACGAGTCATTTACATGGAGAGAGAAGACAGAGAGCGTTGAGCAGTTAAAGCTTTAGTAAGAGACTTTGATTTGAACACAAAGAATGAGAGACGGCACAAAAGTGAAGAGAGCTGGGAATAAAGGGCCCAGCTGTGTCTACCTCCAGTGTTCTCTGCACTCAGATTGCATTTTGGGCTTATGTAACTCTGTGCTTAAAGTGTGTGTGGCAGTGGGCTGCAGCTGTGCACTGTGACGCACAGAGCAGCATGTTCTCATTTATGAATTGCACCGCACATGCACAGAGACATATACGATTCCGGGCCTTTTAATGGACCTTAGCTCTTCTCAGCTTCTGTGCGTGATGACCTGCATGAGAATGATCACACGTATGTGAATGTTGTATTTTTAGTTTTAATCTTCGCCTCATGTGGAGAATGACTTTTAAACACACAGTAGCCTATGTAATAAAACACCCAGTGTTCTAATTAGAATTAGAATTCCAATTAGTTTCATTTGCACACACACACACACACACCAATTAATGAGAGTGAGAGTGAGAATGAGAATTTAACACACCAGTAGTGAACACAAGCTAAACTGGGCACAGGAGCAGTGGGCAGCACTTATCTGCACCCAGGGAACAATGAAGGTTGGGTACTTTGCTCAAGGGCACCCCAGCCCTTGACCTGTCCTGGGATTTGGACTGGTGACCCTCTGGTTACCAGCCCAATTACCTTGGCCACGGGATGCCAAAAAAAAAGTTCACTCACCTCCATGTGGTCGATGGGGACAGTTGTCTCATTTGGTTCTCTGGTGCGTTGATTCTTTGGCAACATTATATTTACAATATAATTAAATAAGTGTTAGTGGAGCAGAGTTGAAGAGTTTTGGAAATGTGTTGGCTAATATAAGTACACTACTCTAAATATAAAACTATTCATTAGTCCCATTTTTTAATATTTGAATACAGAGAAGTTACATATTGTATCTTTAGTGCATTTTTACCCTTTAACACAGAGTACGAGCACATTTTGCATTACTATAATTACGCGACACCTACATGTACACCTACTGGGTTTTTTTGTTTTTGTTTTTTTAATAAAACATTTAGTTTTTTTCTTCATTTTAAATTGTTAATACACTATTTTAACATGCAGTAAAAAGTAAATAATGGCCAGATATTGAAGGTTATTCTGGAAAAATGGGCAAAAGCACTTACAGGACATTTTGGTTTAGTAGAGGATATTTAAGTTAAGTGCAGAGAAGGAATTTCCCTATGGGGATTAATAAAATAGATAAATAAAAACTGTTAGGTGGGTAAAAATATGTTATTTGTTAGTTCCAACAGGAGCTGACATCAGGAATCAGACTCTTGTGATGTGTATCACCACACTCGCATCAAATTTAGATTCATGTTCTAGGAGAGTTAAAAGCCTTCTCCATGGCAACTCACCTTCATTCAGTGATGGTAAGTGGAGGTTTTGTTCCACAGATCACTGTTGACATCACTGCATAATGAACACATTTGTAATTCATGCTCATGCACTCACTCACGTACAATGTCACAGTGAGCCAAGAATGTCGAATCTAAGTAAGAGACTTTGATTCATAAAAAACAGCCTTAAATACATAAGTCTTTTTCAGTTTCCACTTTAAGCTCAAATCATATCTCTGTGTTTTGCTATTTATTTGCGTCATGTGTAATCCCACTCCTCCAGCTCTGTACAGAACAAGGATTATTTCATGTATACTGGCATATCACAGCATTTTCATTCGCCCCTTTGCCATTAAGGTCAAGTGGTTCTCATTAAAGCAATTGTCTCTTAACACCAAATCCTGCATAAAACGGGATTATCGTAGCATGATGTGCAAACAGAGCCCGTGCAATCTCACTGTAATACCCAGAGCATTAAGTCCTTAAGTCATGTGGAAAAAATCTCAGTCTCAAAGGTTATTACAAGTGGACACTTGTGGTTCTTTTTTAAAAAATGTTTACATTTTCAAGAGTGAAAAGGCATTTAAAAAACAAAATAAAAAAATAACAGGTTTGTGTGTGGCCTTATGAGTCCAAAAAGAGTCAAGTAGTTATTGGAGTCTGATTATTTTTAAAGTTGCCTGACGTGAAGCTAAGGTTTCATCTGCGCTACATTAGCTTAGCTCATTTGCACAGCACCTCTTAACAGTTCAGAGATTAGAGAAATTTAACTTAAATATTCACAGTGAATGCTAGTATTAATGCAGCCAGTGTTTTTTCTGCCATCTTTGTTCTCTCTGTGGCGTTAGCTTAGCTTGTCAGCACGACACCTCTTAATACAAGCCAGATGCTGGAGAACTAAAATGACGTTTAACATTTACAGTGAATGTTAGTAATAATGTGAACATTCAGTTTGTTTCATTGGTTTATTTTCAGTCAAATGTTACCATACTACGAAAGGTCTCTTATTCTGCCCTCTTTACTCTCTTTGTGGTGTTAGCTTAGCTTGTGAGCACTCGTTAACAACTCTTAATACAGAGTAAGAGGCTGGAGAATTATCAGGATGTTTAATATTCACAATGAACGCAAATATTAATGTGTATTAATGTCATATTGTGTCATATTTCATGATGTCATTAAAAGGCGACCAAATGTACTGGATATGATTTTGGCTAATAAAAGTACAGAACTTGACAAAATATCATACATTAGTGATATTTGAATGCAGAAACGTTACATACTGCATAACATAGCTTACAGATCGTGACGTCGTTTTGATCAATATTTACAAAACACAATGATTTTCTTTTCAGATAAATGATCATTTTATTATATAACACGATCTTTGCACTGTGTTGAATTAGTTTGTTTTATATATTGTAACAGGATTGACCAACTGACTAATTCCATGGACAGAATAAAAACTCAATGTGATTGGTTCTATAATATTGTTCAAAGTGGCTGCTGCAGAAATGCCGTGTGCTCCCCGTCATTCTGTCTTGATTGTGTTTTGAACTGTTTTGAGCGAGGTCTGTTTTGAGCGAAGTCTAGTGCTTTGCAGGTGGTGGACTCTGATTAGAGTTCATGAATTCTGGACACTGTGGTCACTGATTGCATTTTGTCTGTGTGAAGTTTTGACAGTTTTGACTAATGCTTGTTAGCAACTGAAAAAAAGTAATAAGCCAATTTCCACATTGATGTTTTTTTTTTATAATGGATGTTGTCGGTTATGTGGACTAATAGTTGCAGCCCTTGTGTTGTTTGCGAAAGAGAAAAATATTCACAGTGTGCGCTGGATTTTGTTTGTTTTCCAAAAAGGACTCATCCATTAT
The DNA here is from genome assembly GCF_019176455.1 of Solea senegalensis. Taxonomy (NCBI): domain Eukaryota; kingdom Metazoa; phylum Chordata; class Actinopteri; order Pleuronectiformes; family Soleidae; genus Solea; species Solea senegalensis. The sequence goes on along the minus strand of NC_058039.1, from coordinate 2,520,612 downwards.
TAATGGCAAAAACAAAATACTATTTTCTAATGTCTCTTGTTTTTCGCAGGCCCTCCCGCCCCTCCTAGAGATCTGATCTACACCCTGAAGCAGTCGACATTGATCCTGGAGTGGGCGGCGCCGTCCGACACAGGTGGCCGCCTGGATCTGACCTACAGCGTCGGGTGCCGGCGGTGTCTCGCGAGGCAGTGTGAGCCGTGCGGGGCAAGTGTCGGCTTTGTGCCTCAGCAGGTTGGCCTGACTGAGAATACGGTGACCGTGGTCAATCTCCTTCCAAACACCAACTATACCTTCACTGTTGAAGCCTTAAACGGAGTGTCAGAACTGCTGCCCAATAAGAGGTTCTACACACAGGTCAACGTGTCCACAAGCCTTCCTGGTGAGTCACAGTTTCATCTTCACACAGAGGAATTCATGAGGAAAGACTGTTTTACATTTAAGTTGTAAGGCATTTTCTTTCTTTCTTCTTTCTTTTTTACCTTTCTCACATGGAGGTTTATTCAATGTGCTGTACAGAGACATTAACAACAGAAGTCATGCACATAACACAAATTGGAAATGACAATAAAAGTGTTTAAAAAGGTAAAAGGAGTAAAAAGAAGCCAATTAAAATATGACATACTAGCTTCAAAAACTGATTCATTAAATGCTATTTAAGCTCTAATTCCATGGTCGGTTTGGTATGGTGAAGCTCTGGGTCAAGCTTGTACCTTTACTTGGTAGGCGTTACACACACATGTTCATGTTCATGTACACTTATTTATTTAAACCCAAACACACACTGTGAACCTTTAAAAGATTCCTTGCAATGTATGACTCTATAAATGCATCATGCACACATGCCATTCAACACCAAATCTTTCATTGAAGTGTACGCTGAGAAGCGCTCGGTGTCATTATGCACTGACTACCCCTCCTCCTGACAGCGCGTCCGACGGTAGAGCAAAGCGCCTCGCTGGTGGAGGTGATCTCATTTTCATCAGCAGACCATTAGCAGCGGCTTTGAAAAAAAGAAAAAGCATTTTACCAAGTAGACCTGCCAACCCGTGTGGCAGCAACACTATTTGGGGGAGCTCAAGTGTGAAAAGACCCAACAAGTCCAACATGAGGGAGAAATGTGTATTAGATTACATACATTATCGTTTGAAAGCCAGCGAATCCTCTTATGCAGAAATGCACACGTAGATGAATCTGTCATCCTGACGCTTGTGTTGAACCAGTAACGAACGAAGAGTGGAGGGAAATGGCACATGGAGGCAGGTGATGAGACGTGTTGTTGACATAAGCTTTGAAAAATGTGTCGCGTAACGATTAGAAAGTTGGTGACTGACTGTGTGTTTGTGTATATTGTGGATTTAAGTGGATCGGTTTGGAGTATTTATCATGAATGTGGTTTGCTGACCTCAATCCGTTCTCTGACCAATTGTAAATGTTGTGCACATGAAAATGACAGCTGTGTGTGTTCGTGTTCACTAAATCTCTCCTCAGAGTTATTACATCTGTCACTGTCTTACATTTACTCTTGTATTTTATTAGAAAATTCTTAGTGCATGCAAATTCTATTTGTCCCTTTTTATCCCTTCCAGCTTGACTGCATTCCTCCGTAATGGTATTTTTCTACTTGAAGCAACATTTTAAGTACTCGAGAGTCAAAATTGATGCCCTCAGAAAAATCAATCATGGCATTTGAAATTATTCACATCGATCTGGTTTTATTTAAATCGCCATCCTTCACGTTTTCTTCAATCAAATTCGTGAAAACAATCCAATTTAAATATGGCTTAGATTGGTTTATCAGTTTTAAGTGACTCTGTTTGCAACACCTCCAGTCCAGTAGGAGGCGGTAAAGTGACTGGACTATAGAGATAGATAGATAGATAGATAGATAGATAGATAGATAGATAGATAGATAGATAGATAGATAGATAGATGAATATGGTTTACATTTCATCCCGTTTCAGTGTGGACAGGATCTTATCTCAAGTTAAAGAGCAATGACATCAGTCAAGGACAAGTCTGTGGCCACTTTTCTCATCCCCCGTTCAGTTCCTTCAACCTTTCTCTCTGATATGTGTCTGTCATAGCAGCTGTTGCCATGGCGTTAATTTGTGATTATATTGGGGTATTAGAGTGTGAGTTTTCCCTCTAACCGTGTCGTCCACACAGATTGGACAAGGGGTTTTGGGGGGGGGGAGTGTGTTTGCAGAGGTTTCAGAAGACTTTCTGTGTCAGGGTGGATTTAGACTGACATTTGGTGAGGTGTTTAATGCTGCAAGTGTGTGTGGAGTTACTTTCTCTGTCACATGTCTGCTTGTGTAAACAAAGACCTGCGGTTGACACACCTGACTAGCAGAGCGTGGTTGAGATCAGCAGCTTACGGACCCAGAGACCATGAACCCGCTGACCTCAGTGCACTGTGTGTTGTGTTGTGTGTATGATCTGTATTCACATGCTGCACCGGGGAGTAAGACCTTGTTCGGTTGTGTAAGGCGTATTAAATATGCATGTGGGATGTATTTATGATGATGCTGATGGAAATTGTCAGCGACATGAAATTATATTAACTCTAGGGCTGTAACTAACAATTATTTTCTTTATTGACATCATCTGTCAATTGCTGTATTACATTCATCCATTACTTGGTTCATATAATGTTTTTTCATTCGTTCTATTTTTTTTAACCTGGAAATGATGATGTTCTCAAATGTCTTATTTTTGGTCCACAAAGCAAAACTATTCAGATTTGATGGTTTCTTTGTTTTAAGAAGCAAACAAACCAGAAAAGAATACTTCAACATGTTAATGAATCATTTAATGGTTGCAGTCCTAATGAACACATGGAGGGGACACAGGATAAAAACAAAAGCAGAGATGTTCTAGTGATGTATCTGTTGAGCTTTTGCTGTCTCACTTTATTTCCCCGTCACATACTTTTTTGATATTTATCCTCTCTAGAAAGTGCACAAGAGCATCTTATCTTCCAATCTTAAAGAAAACGAAAGTTGTTAGTCGCTGATCCACTTCAAAATACCGGGTTCTTCCTTTAGTTATGCCTCACCTCTGCACATATCAAAAACAAAATAGCAATAACAAAGACACCAGAGTAGAACCACGTAGCATGTGCAGGGAGCGAGGAATAATATATGAGAAAGTTTAATTTTTATTCTGCCTAAAGGTCCAAATAGAGGAATATATTTTATGTCATACATCTACATCAGTACCTAAACTTGCATCCAATATTTTACCCTTTATAACCATTTTATTATTTATTTTTTATTCATTCATTCATCCATTCATTGTCTATAGCTTTATCCTCCACATTGGGGTCAAATGATCACTGGAGCCAATCCCAGCCAGGGTGCACTGGCAAAGGGGTAATTAATCAGGAATAAAACACATTGAGATTTTAAATTCCTTGTGCACTAGGGCATCGACGTGATTTTCAAGCATACAGCATACTCAATACAATATAAAAATAATAAAAATACAAATAAAACCCTATTATTTTATCCAAAATGCAGTAAAAACACTGCATAATCACCATTTTTTTAAATACAATTAAGTTTCTGCCTCAAAGTTGTTTCAAAAAGACTTCAAAGGTGTCCAGTGAGACCAGATCCTTCAGTTTTGTATAGTTTGTTCATATGGAATCAAAAACCAAATATAGAATTTAGCAGAATATAGTCCATTGTAAGAACAATTAGAACTGGAATTGATCAAATTTAAATGATATCCAACCCCGCAATTGTCTGATTCATTAATATGACCAATAAATCGTACGTTTCAGCGTGTGTTGCCATGGGAATCAACCGAAATTATTAACAGAAACAAATGCATATTATTTTGTCATCTACTGCCAAAAACTAACGTAGCAATGACTGTGTGTGTGTGTGTGTGTGTGTGTGTGTGTTTTATTTTCTTACAAGGTTAAAGTCAACAAATGTTTATAGCTACGTCATTGCAGGTGAGAGTCATCAGTGCCTCTGTGCACAGATTAGATAACTCAGGCATGAACAACAGCCAGAAATCCAGTGCAACCGGGTCAGTTAAAGAATGAAATGACACTTGTGCACAGACGTCAGCCTCGTGTCCTTGTGTGTGTGTGTGTGTGTGTGTGTGTGTGTGTGTGTGTGTGTGTGTGTGTGTGTGTGTGTGTGTGTGTGTGTGTGTGTGTGTGTGTGTGTGTGTGTGTGCTTCACACCACCAAAACTCTCTGACCTTTATAAATACTGCAGCAGGGATTTGGAACAAATTTAACACACACACACACTCACTCCTGTTCCCGCTCACCACCTCATCATCACTTTATTACTTTCTACTTTTTTTAACCTTCTTAATCCCTCTGCATCCCAATGTCTTTCTTTCTTTTACCCTCTATTTCCTCCCTCATTTCCCACACCGTATCCTTTCCTGCCCGCCACCTCACTATTCTTAGATGGTAATTTCTCTCCGCCCGCCTCCTGCCTCTCCATCAACAGCGACCCCATCCACTATCTATTCCTCTCACCTCCTTTCATGACATAATCACTGCTGTCCTCCACCACCTCACCTCTGTTTCCTCCATATTTGCACCACATTTGCTTTTCTGGGCACGGTAAGCTTGTTAGCAGCAGGTGGCACAGTTTCTCTTGTCAGCTGAGGGCCAGGAAAGCCTGAGGATTTAAGGGCACAGTGTGAGTCAGGGGAGAGAAGGTGCTTTTGGGTGCTATTTCATGGCCAAACACAACCCAACCGCACACATGTGCAAAGAGAGGAGGTCAGTTAACACCAATGCATGTGTATTTTCTTTCCTGTTGGTATTGGGAAAGCATCCGAGAACAGCACGATAAATCCAGGGACATTAATACCCTCCATTAAAACCAAATAGAAATTGAATTCTTTAAAAGTTTCTCCTGGAACTGAGTGGATTTCTCCCAGATGGATGGAGCTTTATCAGGACTCTCCAGGCCACCAAGAGGAAGGAGGGAGGTTAGCATGGTGTGGAAGATGGTAGCATGGATGGATAAAAGGGGAAGGAGGAGTGGGGGATAGAAACATGGCTGGAATTGCGTGAGGAGGTGGGGGCATGGGGAGGGTAAATGGGGATCAGTTTTGCCCAGGGCTCGCGGGGCCCCCTTATCCAGCTGTGGATTATGGATGCATATATGTGTATGTGTGTGTGAGTGTGTGTGAGTGCACTATACCATATGTGTGTTGCAGCACTTTCATGTTGCGTCTTTCTTTTACCGTGTGTGCGTGTTACACGCTCTCTGCACCGCCTCATGCTTGATTTGTGCACGTTCGGGGAAATAATGCGATAATGACATGTTGTCTCGACAGTGTTTCACGTGGACTTCACAAAAAAAGAGCCACTTTCTGGGTCACCATTAACTTTGTTGTTTTAGTGATGCTACGATGACCTTATATCAGTGTTTCTGAGGTTTCTATGTTTACCTGCTTTAACACAACTGATTCAAACAAATGCAGAGCTTGCTGCTGACGAGCTGAGGTGTGTTGGAGCAGGGGAACTACTAACTTGTTTGGACCACATCCAGAATATATGGTCAATATGTATGCAGTATTAAAAAATTTAACATTTTTAAGAAACATTTAAGAATATTTAAGCTATTTAAGAATAGCTTCTACAGGCTACTATGAAACATGTCTATTAAGCTTGAACTAAAACACACACATGTGCTACTGTATGTGTTTTACTCATTGCTAAGACTCTAAGACAGGGGTGTCAAACTCCAATGACCCGGGGGCCAATGAGCATCTAGTCTGGTCAAGGGGGGGCCGGTCTAGAGAAAAAAAGTGGAAAAAAATAACTATTTAGGAGTGGGTGTGAAATATACGACATTCATTATGATATTAGACAGAACTGCAAAGTAAAAGTGCTTGTTTTGTTATAAAATGGTGTACCCTTCACAATAAAAACACATTTATGATGCACGGAGAAATAAATAGAAATGTAATTTAATGTTGAGTGTAATACATTTCATAAAGCAATGATTACAACCAAATGTCATTACTATTATAACAATAATATTGCTAGCAAATACATATAGTCTTATATTCTGTCTATATTCCATCACCTCAGTGGCAGATGTGCCTCAGTACAGTGGTGGGTGCGCTGCATGTAATCGATTGGAGGGCCACATGTGGCCCCTGGGCCGCCAGTTTGACACCCCTGCTCTAAGAGGACCAATTTTCCATAAAAGCATTCCATTCAAAAATCTACTTGTATTTTTACATCTATTTATTTCCTTTATTTTTCTTGTATCTCAATGAGATTGAACAATTCCATATAAATGGTCATTAACAACAAAGCCAGTGGTGGTTTAAGAGTTCTGCACTGTAAAGTGTACATACTGTGTGTGTGTGTGTGTGTGTGTTGTTGAAACCCACTTGGGTTGAATGTCTCGGCTCCCTCCAAAGCCCTCTAGCTGTGGCAGGGAAGAAGAGAGCGGTGCAGGAATAGAGCCGGTGAAGGTGCAGGTCAGGGAGGAGGGAGGGATTGGCATTTCAATATCCTGAGAGGATTACAGGCTGGGCTTTAGATGCCTGGTCCCTGTGGAGTAACATGGACCTGAGAGATGAGGGAATAAAAGGAGGAGAGAGGAATGAATGCAGAAGTGGACGGATGGGGTTGGGGGTTAGAGGGGTGAAGAGCAAAAGCAAAAAGTACATTGCTCAAGACTGATGTCCATAGAGAGGAAACTTTGTGTGAACTTCATGGAGTTAGCTGCTCCTGTAAACACATCACGTATGCATGTGCAGTAAAATGTGTGTTTACAGGAGAATAAGTTGATAAATAAATGTGCAGAAATAACAAAGGAACTAATGCATGGAAATAATAAAAGTGAGAAGCCACAGGATATGTTCAGTAAAAGAATACTGGAGAATAAATCTGTGGAGCTGCAGGAGGAAATGTGGAGTAGGGTGAGAGGAAATCGCTCAGATATTAAAGCAGACAGGCTGTTACTCGGCTCCTCCCACTGACATTCTTCCATGCGTAAGACCTACACTGCTCTTGATGTCTGTTGAAGAAGTACCGTACTATATTGTTAAGGTACATGAAATTCATCCTGTGCTTTTACCCATCATCTACTAGGAACCTATAGAACCAGGACTCTGCCTAGAACTACAACTATTACATTTCAAACACAACATGCAAACTCCACACTGAGGTTATATCTGCTCACTATCCGACTGCTCGTCTTCTTGCTCCCTGCACAGACTCGTCTATTGGTATTATTTCTTTTGTCGAGGAAGCTTAACATCATCTTCAGTTTGATGTCTTGTAAGTGTTTGTATAAGATTAGATAATCCTTTGTTAGTCCCTCACAGTGGAGACACTGACAGTGTCACAGCAGCAAAGACAGTAAAGGAAATAAAGAATAAACATCTTTGAATGTACAATATAGAAGATATCGACTATTAAGATTATACAAATAGAGTAGTCTACACAGTATGTACATACCAGATACACAATTTAAGCTTAAACCAGGATTGTACAGTTTTATATTGCACATGGATGAAGACGAGGTTTCAGAGAAATCTCTGATTTTTGAATTTATGAGAACTCTGATTGGCTTCAGAGATTCGGGGTGAGTGTATGAATTGTTATACAGCCGAGTCTGAATTAATTCAGGATCACACCTTAGCTGCACCTCGACAGAAAAAGACATGTTGGGCTATGTTTATCCATGAAACTATTACTTTCCTATTCCCTGTTTCACCTTTCTTTTTCCCTTCCTTCCTCCTCTTCGTCACCTTCTCTTGCCTCATCCCCACCTCCAGCCTTCTGCGTGGAGGCCCTTTTTTTTGCCTCCTTAATTAGAAGTGATGGGAAGGTGAGGCTTCAGCAGGCACCAAATGAATAGAGTCATCAAGCTACTTTTCAGGACTATAGCCCAGCCACTTAAGACGCTTTGTCACCCTGTGATGGAAATTTTAATTGCCTTCCTCTCGGCTTATAATTGGAGTCTATGAGGAGGCACTTTTAGGTCTTTAGTGTTTGTGCTCCGTATATGGATTTCCAGACGGCATCTTGTTGTTTGGGGAATTGTGTTTGTTGACTTAAGAACAAAAGCAAAGCACGGAGGTGGCTGATGGTGCACACAGTGTTATCCCCATAATCAGAGTGTTATACGGGGCTGGAGGGCTGCCTTTGATGCACATCTTTTGCCAGACTCCCCTCAGGAGGGGATGAAAACAGGTGAAAACACAAAACCCCCGTTGTTGCAAAACATGACCAGAAAGAGAAGCTCAAACTTCAAAATGGGTCTTATCTCTCATTTCCTCCGTCTGAGTCCTTGTGAAGTCTTTATCTCGACTCTGCTTCGGAGAGATTTTGCTGTGTTTGTGTGTGGAGGCCGTCTTTGTTTTTATTACGCGGTCTGTTGCAGGAGGAGGCCGGAGTCCTGCTGTGAAGGAGAAAGAGTTGTGTAGCGATGCTGCTGTATTTCTGAATGACGGTGAACAGTGTGTGGGCGACAAACACACACACACACACAGACACACAAACACCTTTTTTCCCATACACTGCCCCCATTTACATAATGTCTATACAAAAATCAGTGCATACATTATATCCTCTGTGAGACTCTGTATATTATTATCTGTATATTACTTTCTTTCTTTCATCTATAGGGAAAAACCTTCCACAGTGTGTCCCTGTCTTGCTCTTTCTCTCAGTATGTTCAGACCTGGTGTTAACGTCCGTCCTCAGTGATCAGCATCAAGTACAAGTGCAATGAAAACTGGTAAAAATGGAGAGTGAAAGGTACCGATGTTAAGTTATTAGAAAGTACAGTGGAAAAGAAACAACACAACAAATTACACAAAGTGAAAAAACAAAAAAGAATCCAAGCACTACTCACACTGCTGTAACATGAAATGAGATTTTAATCATTAGATAAAAAGATATCTTGTGATTAAACCAAAGTAGGAGCACTCATTAGACTAGAGAAGGGGTCTCAAACTCAAATGAGCAGGGGGCCTGGTCAGGAGTGAAAACGAATTCCAAGTATATGAGCTTAAAACATACAACATTTCATGTAATTTCCAAATGCAAAGTTTGTTTATAAATATGCCAGGTCTGAACAGAATCAACATCCTTATCTCAATAAGTTTGACTGCACGTGGATTGTTTCGCGTGTTCGAAGTTTTCAGGTGTCTCCTCTTTCATGAAGGGGCAGGTCGAGCTTTCTTCACCGTCTTATCCAACCTCCTGCAGCAGACTCGGGTCAGCCAGTCTCGTGCCTGCGTTGACAGACCATGTCTCTGCCTTGAGGCTGAAGTACACTGAGCCCACTAAGTGTTATGAGACTGTCTGTGTATTGCACCGACGTCAGGATGGTAACATTGTTTCTATGTTACCGTTCCATTACAAGCTCATCGTGAGGGTTTTTGAATAATTAAAATGCTCTTTGTGCCGCGTGCTTGTTCTCGCGCTCCTTTGGTCTTTCTCCCGCCCGCTGACACGTTTAATCAGGCAATTTTCAGAACTCTGCTCTCTGTTACACACACACACACACACACACGCTAGTGGCGTAGTTTAGATGGAAATGTGCCTTATCCAGGTGTCTTTCCCTGCACAGTCCCTCCTCCCCCTCACTGATAAAAATATCCAAATGTGTGTGTGTGTGTCGCCCATACTGGAATCAATCCGTCTAAACACTTTGCCCCCACCCCCTGCCTGCATTTATTCTCAAACTGATCTGAATGATAATGAGCACAGATAAAACCTGTCTCTGGCTGCATCTGCTCACCTCGCCTCTGAAGCCGGATAAAAATCGTTTTCCCCTTTTTCCTCTCACCCACTGTTGCTCCCCCATCTCCTAATTGTGTGTATATGTATGTCTATTTGCGTGGTTGGATGCTGACAGGTTTGCCAGATAGCGCTCCACCGCCGGGGCAGGCTGATAGCCACCGAGCGCTCCGCGGCAAGAAGATGAGATCAGGGCGAGTTATCTGCTCGTATAGGCGACATCAGAATGCAATCACATGTGAACACGTAAACTCACCCGAGGAATAGTCAAACAGAGATGTTATTTCAAATAGAAAAGTTTGAAACGTTACAGTACTCGCTCCAAGCTGATTTTTAAGATGTACAAGGATGACTATTTATATCACAGCTTATTCATTTTACATCCTGCTCTGAGTTGGTGTCAGTGGAGAAATATAATAAAACTCTTGACTTCTTTAACTTTACACTTTTACGGTGTATTGTAGCTTCATTTTTGCACATTATGTTGTATTATGGTATTAAATTGAATTACCTTTTTTCCCTCTATCAAACAGCTGCTGAACACCTGTGGTGTTTGCTTGTGACGCTCGCTGTGTTACTTTACTGTAAAAAAGTCAGTAGTATTAGATTTTGTTGAGATACTGAAGTGAGGAGAGTAAATACACTAAAGTGGATGTTGCTCATTTATTCTTATGGGATTTTTTGGATTGATTTTGGATGGTTTTTGCACCGATTAAAAAGCAACTTATGTCAAGTTTGACAGACTTGGTCTATGGTGTGTGGTGCAGGTGCATGAAGGCTTGTCCAACTGCACTGTTGACAGTTACACGGCACATAATCATGACACTAAGTGAGGTGCAGGTGTCTAATAGTGTCTAAATTAGGTGTCTTTTGGGTGTAACATAAATTAAACCAATCAAAGTTTTGCTTGTTGTTGCCTTTAAAACCCAAGTGCACCTGTTTCTGGTGCGTTGCTATTTAACGGACTAACGTGGGAAATAGAAGAGTGAACGAGCGGGGGGTGATAGATGGAGGTGTAGCTGTGCCGTCATAAGGTAACAATGGCATCAAGTAAACATTTAAAACTGAAATGAATTGGAGTTAACGTGGTTGTAAGAATTCATGAGTAAAAATGCGAGTTGATACTTAGCAAATAGTCCTGTCTTTGGGATTTGTGTCTGTATACTGCTTTTTATGCCACAGTGCAAGTAGAGATTGATAAACATCACCTTTCTCTCTCCCATATTTATGACCATGAAGGGTCTAATTAGAAGTGCCCACCCGTAAAAATCCTGCGCCCCCTCCTTTGCTGATTGTCGGGCGCCGGGGGGCCGTGCTGCCTGAAGATTGCAACGCAATGTACCCAATCAATGGGGATTGGGTACATTGACCTGTTGGAATTTAAACCAGCAATCCTCTGGTTACAAGTCTAGTTCCTTTTCCACTAGACCACGGGCCGCCCAAGATGGAGCCTGAATAGTCTTAATACATGTATATATTATAGAGCCTTTTTCTTTAGAAGAGCAAGATAAACTTTTTTTAGTATTTTAGTAAAATGTTAATAAAGTTGTTTAAATAGGAGTGAATACATTAGGAATTAATCGTGTAAAAGAAATTAAAATTGTGTGTCTTTAAAAGAGATTTAATGATTTACGTTATTGTAAGTTTATTGTGCACTTGAAGTAAACAGATATAGAATTAAAGTCTTTAAAGAAACCAGGAATCCGTCCCATCAGTGCTTTCTAGGGATGCACCGATATGACTATTTCCACCGATACCGATATCCGATATTAATATTGCTGCTATGGCCGATAACCGATATCTACCGATATCGATATGTTTTAAAAAAAAGTTTCTGAGATGATAAAAGTTTGTACAGAATGTCTTCCTTTATTTTCAAAACATGTTTTACCTCCAAATAACAAGGTCTTGTTTGAAACGTCACATAAGACACAAGTAACCAACTACAAGTAAAGGTTTTTAGAAACCTTTACCACTTGTAGCAAGTGTGTAACTAAATTAAAGTACAGTTTAACTCCCTCAACTCACTAAACTCCTGTGAGAAAGTTTGGATCATAAATTACAAACATGAACATAAATAAAAATAATACCCTGCCAAAGTTACTGTAACCGAGATAAGGGCGTCTATACTGGGTACGTAAATAAAGTCAACAACCCTTCCTTCCGGCAACAACAACCGTGCCACTTCCCTTAACAATAAAACTACACAACAAATATGAGAAACAATACCTGACAAGCTCTACTAAGAGCTGCCATAATAAAAAAACATGTTAAAATACTTGCTTAATCAAACTTGCCAGTATTCATGGCAACCAGATATTTATTCAATTGCAAAACATCGCAAAAGTAGCGCTGACTTAGCAGGTTGCTGCGGGGTTCAATATGCGCTATCAACCGTCGGAACCCTCGGCTGGTCGTCCAGAGCAATCATTTCCATTACCTTGATCGTTATTGCCCTGGCCACTGTCTTCCTTTGGTCGAGTCCCAGCTGCGCTGCTTTCTTTTTGTCTGCCACCTAATGTTACTAGCGTTAGCTTCCTGCCGTTGTTTGTGTACTTCAGGGTGGCGGTTTTTCAAATGACATAATCAAATTTGTGGTATTGAATGACTTGACGCGGAACCCTCGTCGCATTACCTCGACTTTGCAAGTGTTGCATAATTCTTTTTGCGTATCTTCAATTGACACCCTGAAAAATCGCCCACACCGCTGACATTATCTCTCCTCAACACACACACACACACATCTTGTGCTGCGCTTGCGCCACTGACGCTGTCATATGCCCAAACAAATGCCGCATGGCCTCCCCTTCCCGACACACATACACAAACAGCAATTAGACGGGTATAAACATCGGTTGTTAAAATAGGCGCAGTTTTACTCATTGAACCGATGCCGATATGTTAAAAAATGACGAACATCGGCCGATAACAATATTAATGCCGATATATCGTGCATCCCTAGTGCTTTCAATGTGATCATTAGAAACAATTATGCATAAATAGGCAACCAGTGCAAAGATAAGCTAAAAATTCAACTTTTATGATAATATCTGTGGGAATGTGCACGCCCACTGCACAGCCCAGAAATGCTTATGGCAGTAGTTGTATAAAACGCCCCGGGGACAACGAAACCATGAAAACACTAAATGTTCCCACTCCTCTGCTGTCAGTCACATAAATCACTCCACCACCAGTTTAACCCCAGGTATAGAACCCAGGGGTGTTGTGCCCAGAGGGAACGGCACACTCGCTTCCTCGTAACCCTTTGAAAACGAGCCTGCCTGACAGATACAGCTCTCTCAATGATCCCCGTCGTTTCATTCTGAAGACGTCTTTAATATGCACAGGCACACAGGAGCCTGCATATTTTTACACGTGGCGGCGGCGGTTAGGGGTAGAACAAGAGACCCCCTCGTGACAAGATGGATGTCATCTCAGCGGAGGCACAGACTGGCCTGTGGGGAACAGAAGAGATTCCCTGAGAGAGCAGAGATGGAGTGGTGTCAAGTTAAGTGAGAGATGAGGGGATAAAGAGTTTTAGAGAGTTTCTGGAGAGAGGACACATGGAAGTGAGAGGAGGGAGTGAGACGGAGGGGAAAGAAATGACTGTGGGATGTTCAGTGCTGTCGCCCCAAGGGAGAGCGGCTCCTCTGCTTTGATAACGAAAGCGAGATGCCAGTTGCACCTCAGCTGCGTCTGTACATTTGGATGCAGGAGCCTTAAGCAGCAGCTGCCATTTTGGTGCCAAGATCTATTCATAGATGTACCTACCACGGAGACATGAGCATAAGGCTGCCCCATGACGCCCTGCATCTTGAGGAAAGGCAGGTTTGAGTGGAGAACTGGGGCTGGAGTATAACTCACGTGAAACACAGAGGCTTGTTCATAAAGGAACGCGAGGATCAGCCGTACAGCGATGGAAAAGTGTGGCTAACAAATTGAACATTTCAGTCGTGTGATGCAAAGGAAGAAGTCTGCACTTGGGCTGGAGGCGTGTCCACGATGTGACTCAGATTCCGGTTCATCTATTGTTGCTAACCGGTTAAGAAATGTTAAAAAAAAAAGACTTTTTAAACAAAAACTTAAACCCTCAACCAAAATAAGGATCTTTAAGTATAAGAATACAATATATATAACATCTGTATGCTGTCTGTTTGCTATTTTTGCCAAATTTGATCTATTGTCCGACCTGATGCCTCCCTTTCACAGCGTCCCTTTGAAGTTTGCAGACCATTATCTGTGTCAGTGATTGGTGTGTGTCCTGCAATAGCTTTCATAGTGGATCTTATCAGACGCTGTGGTTTCTTTGTGATGAGTTCCCATCAGAGTGTCCGCCGCATGAATCCTGCCATGATGAGGCTTTGAAAACATCTGCCACGCGCTTCGCGAGGCCATCACCTCTTTCTATAAGACTGGCAAAATGATTGTGCAGGCGTGTGTGTGTGTGTGCGTGTGCGTGTGTGTGCAAAAGCCATTTCAGGTTGATGTTGGCACTGATTTCTTCCTCTCATAAATAGAGCCGGACCCAACTCACTACCCATGAACAGCTGCGTACACGTTTCATCATGGGTCCAGGGAATAATTGAATCGTCCTCTAGCTGTGTCCATATTCTCATGTCATTGATGTACAGGTTTTTAAATGAGCAGACTAATTCTCTGAATAAAAACTCTTATGTGACGTAACTGGAGCTGAAGTTTGTGTTTAACTTACTCCCCACACCAAAGTCACTTTTTCATCACAGGCACAGAGGAGTGGTTTATTCAAAAGTTCAAATGTCTTCTCTTGTGACTTTGTAGTTTGAAATCCTCTGTTAGGATTTACCTACGTACTGTATGTGATCAAACATGGACTTGAGCAGGCTGAGGTGAGCCTTAAATCTGTTTTTCCTGTTGTCTCGATCTATTATGTCTTGTTCTCTCCAGTTTGAGCCAAATCTGAACACTGATTGGCTTTCACAACATTTTTGCTTGCCTGATACGTTTGAATGCGAAATGTGTGTCTACTCAAATCTGTGCATATAAAAAAAGTCTTTGCGCAAAAGAATCAGCACATACTAACATTACAGTTCTACCCTCCTCCTCCTCCTCCTCCTCCGCTGTTCTAATTATAAAAAGTGTCCCATTACATAGAGTACACGTCAGTTAGGGTCATATCCACTTGAGCGTATAAAAGTGTTCTGAATCCACTGATACACTTGAATAAACGTGTATTATTAGCTCAGAAATGGCCTGTTTGTCTGTCACTGAAGTTAGAGACCGCCCTCTTTTTGCCGCTGCACAGGTGGATGCACTACTTTAGAGCCGTGGGATGTTTGTGTCCGTGTGTTACGCTACGTGTCGGCTTCAGCTGTGATGTGATCCGGAGTTTTGGAGGCAGGCACCAGTACATTATGCATAATTCAGCAGACACAAGGAAGGAAAGAATAGCAAACAATAGCCTGCAGTTGTATTTGGGGTGAGCAGATTGACACTGTGTTCTTAGTCTCATGTGTTAGACTGAGCGTCTCTTTGTGTTTGGGTGGCAGAGGCTTCCAGAGAGAACACGTCTGCTCAAACTTCCTTTCCATCTGAACTGTAACCTTAGCTCCACTCCTCCTTTTCTTAATGTCTTTTATGTTTTAACAGCCTCAACAGTCTCACCTGAATAGTTTTTTTCTTGCTTTTAACGTGCAGTGCAAGTCATTATTTTTCTGTCTACTGAGCTACACAACAGTGTCATTTCAGCCAGTGCAGATTCCATGAATCATTAATAATAACATTTCTGCTTGTTTATTTACTTCTTGCCCTTCTTTTTTTACTCCCTCCCACTGTGTGTGCATCGGTACATGAAGTTAGCTTATTTGCTGGATATTCATTAGAACAGTGATTCACAAAGAGTGGATCTGGACCCACAGAGGGGTCGCTGGAGATGTCGTTTGGGTCCCCAAAGTAATTTGCCAAACTTTTTAACTTAGATTTATATGTTATATGTATAAAAAACATGCAATTTACCATTTATTTATGATATCACATGTAATTGAGTTACATAATGCAAAAATGCACTCTTGTCATGATTTACATTGCGATTAAGGTCACGATATTGTGTTAACTTTAAAAAGTGACTCCCTTAATAGAGCGTTTGGCAAACACTGCATTAGCATTGTGTTGATTGCTTTGAAATGCCTGTATGGACAGTTAATGGACAGTTAATGGACAGTTAATGGACAGTTAATGGACATTCTGATTTTGTTTTCACACTATTGTTGAAACAATGGCAGCTACATGCAAAGGATTAATATTATAAATGGATATTTCTATGCCTCTTTAATTAAACACAATAATGTTAAATGCCCTGTTTATACTTTACATTACGGTTGCACCTCACATAATACTTTCATAATCAATGAATCAATGAATCGGTCTATTATCTGTTTGGTCCATAACATTCTCAAATGTCTTGTTTTATCCACAAACAAAAACCATTCAGTTGTGTTTTCTTGTCACGTGGAGCAAAGAACACAGACAATAAAAAAAAGAAACTTGTTTCATTAGGTGAAATGTTATAAAGGAAATAATGTTGTTATGAGATTCAACAAAGCAAATCAACGCACACCCTGTTCCACTGAACTGTTTTTAATAAAGTGAAAGTAGCTGCTCTATTATTCTGATCCACTTTCATGATGTCTCTGTTATATGAAGCAAAGAAACCAGACTATTTACATTTAAGACGATGAAAAGTCTTAGTTTTAACTACATTCCGTCTTATTGTTGACTCCAATCTCATCCATCTAGTACTCGCCTGACCCTCACCTGATCCGTAACCCATTTTTGTCCTCATAGGTCTCAGTAATGTGACTTTGTAAACAGAGGTCCCCACAACACGAGGAATTACCTGGAACACACACACACACACACACACACACACATCTATTTCCTCTATAATACAACAAGTCACAGAAGTCCCCATGAATAATGGATACCTGTGGTTTCGGAGACATCAAATAACAGTCAGATGGGGCTGGACAGGGAGACAGATAGAGAGACACAGTGTGTTGAGTGTGTCTTTGATCTGCTGCCCAAAATGACTGTATTACTCTGCTGCACAGATGCTGTGTGTGCGTGTGCGTGTGTGTGTGTGTGTGTGTGTTGCGGGCAGAACATATTCATCCGTGTCCCTGTTTTCATCGAGGAAGGAGATGAATTGACGGTTAAAGGTCAGAGGACAGATGAGCACAGAAAAGAAGAGTCTAGTCAGCTGATGAGGTGACTGAAGGGAAAGAAAAAAAAAAAACCCATAATATCCTGGAATAGATTCCAGACAGAAAGACAAGGAATAAGAAAAAAAACCAAACTATATATATATACTTATTTCTGTGAAAAAGAGTCATAATTATTAGCAGCGATAATTATTATCAAGTACAAAAAAGTGACGACAAAAACACTCCTTCCACCTACATGTCACTAACGCTAATGGCCTTAATGTCAACTCATTAAAGCACAACTTAACAGCACCTCTTTATTTTTCATAGCGTTTGTGAGTGACAGTCCATTTTTGTGACTTCGTTAAACATGGAATAATTAGCACTTAAGCAGGAGTGGGAGGTGCTCCCTGCTTATCATATGTACTGCGTGTCAGTTGTTGACAAAGAAACAGAGACTTTCTCTCTCTCCCTCTCTCTGTCTGTCTCTCTCTATGTCTCTCTCTGTCTCTCTCTGTCTCTCCCTTTCTGTCTCTGCACTAATGGAATTGTTTGCTGCCTGCGAGTGAGTGCCATTACACTGAATCTAATTTGGAAACAACTGTAGTGATAATTCATCTTGAGTTTTGCGGCGGGATCAATAAGAGGTGGACTCTCTTGTCGGGATACGTTTGACCATCAGACTGTGTGTTCAGAGGAAGAATGTCTCCATCTGTCCATGTGGGCTTGTCAGTCAGTCAGTCAGTCCATATCTATTTCAATCAACTGTCCGTCCCTGTTGTCTGACCAGGGCTTTGCTCAATGCCAAAACTGTATTTCACAGTATTTCTTACAATGATATTTTTTCATGCATGAGCATGAGTGAGTGGTCAAGCAAGAGAGAGAGAGAGAGCAGTGCAGGTGAGTGTGTGTGTGTGTGTTCCAGGTATTACCCAGGTTGTAGGGACCAAAATCTGACATGTGAAGACATGTTGAATGGTTAGGTTGAGGTTAGAGTTGGGTTAAGGTTAGGTTTAGGCTAGTAGTAGTTATGGTTAAGATTAAAGTAAGTCTCCAGGAAATGAATGTAAGTCAATATAATGTCCTGAAGTCATGGAAACCAGACTCTATGTGTGTGTGTGTGTGTGTGTGTGTGTGTGTGTGTGTGTGTGTGTGTGTGTGTGTGTGAGAAAGTAACTGCATACATTCTTGTTACTTTCCTGCTCAAGGTTTCATCCTCCAGCAACACCTGTAGCCTGAAAACATGTTCAGTAAATTCTTGTTTGGTCCAACTTTGTAACCACAGAAAACTTCCAAGCAACAGACACGACTCCTCTTTTTTGGTACCAAGCCATCTGTGTTTTCAGTTTCAGAACCTTCACGGTCCAACCTCTTGACACCTGTTATTACTACTACATTTACTGAACGTCTTCAACTAAGCCAGAGGTCTCAAACTCTGGCCCTCGGCCTCTTGATGTCATGTTATCATGAAAACATGACCCACGACCTCTTCTTCCTTGTAAACACAACACGTGTGCCTGAGGCACAGCAGCCAGACATGTGATAGAATGTAGATAGAATACTAAATATGTTTTGTTAGTAATGTTTTTATTGTAATAATAATAATAATAATAAGAGGGACATTGGGTTGTAATTATCAATGTTTTAAGTGTATTTTAATTTACATTTGCTTCTTTAGTGTTTTAATTACAGTTATCCACATGGTTCCACGTGAGAATAACATCATTCAATACCAAAACCAACAATTTTACTTTGAAATTCTGTGAAATATCACAATGGAATATTCATTTCTAAATGTTGCTCGTATAGAACAGTTTTTTGTTCTCTAGTCTGCTCCGTCTTGACCAAACTCGACACTCATCGGTCCCCAGGTCATTTGTGATTGACACCCCTGAGCTAAGCCCTTACCATGCATTTGGGGGACGCAGCAGTGAAAAGGGTTCCACTTGGAACAGTGTTTTTTTTTTTATCATGTTCAGTTTTTCATTTACCGTCATAAAAAAAATAAAAAAAAAAAAAAACACACCCAGTAATAACTGAGACAAAGAAACCCAGAGTTTATCCAACAATAAGTCATTTGAATGTGAGACACATCTCGGCTTCAATAATTCATCCATTACCTCAACTCTACCAGAGCTGCTCTTGTCCTCTCTTCTTTGTCTCTCTCATCTCCTTGTATCCATGTCTTTTCTTTTGTTTGCTCTCTTCACATCAGCTCTAAGATCTGCTGTATTTACGTTTATGTCATTACCTGTTTTCAGCCAAAATCCCCCCTCTATTAAAATTCCCCATATTCCTCCTTTCACCTTTGCCTGCACAGTTAAATTCTGTGTAAGAACTGGAAATATGGGAGATTTCTGACTGCGTCTGATGTCCTTGAAAAAAACGCCCGGAGCTATTGTATGTATATTGGATGAGACTGGAATCCCCAAACTCATCTCTCTTCTTTTCCTCTGTAGCGCCGTCTCTGATCAGTGAGCTGCGAGCGGAGAAGATCGAGCAGAAGAGCATAACGCTGGTGTGGAGGGAGCCCTCCTACCCAAACAGCAGCCGCACCGAATACGAGGTCAAATACTATGAGAAGGTAAATCCACTGTTACATCGTCATCTTTAAAGCAACACTATGCAACCTTTGCTTGACTTGTTGACACTGTACAATTTGCTAGATCCCAAATCAATTCTGCACGCTGGACTTTTTTACGACTCTATATTCTCCTGCAAGTTTAAGACCTTTATATTCATTTGTATGCAACGTGCTTATATTACATTAAATTTACATCGACAAAACCAACTATACAGACATTAAACTGCAGTCTGGGATTTGATAATTGCATTGTTTAATATTGTGATTTCAATTGGAAGTCAATTAATTATTTAGCCACAGTAGAAAATACACCCGTCAGACGTTTTAAGGATTTTTAAATATTTTTAACTGATCTACAGCTTGGATTTAGCCGCTGAGTATCAGTGGCTAAATCCAGTCTGTTGACGTCACATTAGTATCGGCTCAGCTGGCTTGGAACCTCACCGGAGCAGGTACCAGGTATTAGATACTATCCCTTCAAACCGAGTTGTATAATGGAAACGTGCCATAAATCAGCAAAACTTGTTTATAGTCTGTTGAACATACCATAAAAAAAGTCATCTCTCTACTTTGGCACAGACAAAAGAAAGCCTATAGCTAATGTAAAATAATATAGCAATATAATATGATTATAATAATAACAACAATATTATGGAGCAGTTATTTGCCCCGCCCACTTTACACTAATAAACGTAAATTTACACCAGGTCTGATGCGCTTGCAAAAATTGGTGAGTTTTGGGGCATGTCAATAACGCGATTTATTTGGTAGGCGGAATAAAAAGAAGAATAACTCTTACGATTACAATAGGGTTCTTGCAACCAAGTTGCTCGAACCCTAATAATAATAATAATGATAACAAAAAGACATACATGTTGAATCTCATAAATCAAAAACATCTCCTTCCGTAATGGTCATCGCAGATTACTGTTGACGTTTCACATTCTTGATAATCTGTCTCGTTTTGTAGGGTCGCGATGGGTTTTATTCTCTGGCCTAATAAATGATTTTGAAGCTGTTATTTTAAGGGCAAAAATAGTTGCATTTTGTTGCCTTAATTTATGTTGTATATTTCTTTTAAAGTAAATTGTGTGAGAGCATAAATCATAAAGGACGGCCAGCTGGAACCTTTACCCTGTTCACGACACATAAAGCTTCATCTTCATACTGAACTAGAACTAGAGATGCACCTGCACCATGCCTCACGTTAAAGAAAGTTTATGTGGGTCATGCTCCAAATTTAAAAAAGTGTTTTTCCCTCACCGTCATCTCACGACTCATTCATGGATATCACTTCTATTGTCACTCATTAACCTCAAAGAAAACTGCTTTCAATTTTGAGGTAAATTATCATTTCCATTCGTTGATTTAACTCTGAAATGTCAGTATTGGCATAAAAAATTCAGTTTCAATTCAATTTGATGCTGAAAAAAAGGGCAAAAAGCATCCGCACGTCTGCTGTTTTTAAACATTTTATCATATTCCATTGGTTGTGACTTTAGAGCAAATTAGCCGCAGTGTTTTCATATGATTAAATCATTTCCGTGAAGCGCTGCCTGCTGAGGTGTCTTTTGAAGTTCAGCCTCAGTGCCACATCACTGCCTCGTTTCCCTTTTGCTTTTTACGGACAGCCAGTCTCGTTTCATCAGCCTCATCGAGATCACGGAGCGTAGCACTTAGTCAGATTGCACGTAAACCACAGATGTCATGCTCACTCCTCCACGTCTACATACGTCTTCTTTTGTAGTATCACAATCCTCAGCCACGTTCACACCTCATTCTCTTCTCTGTTACACCATATTTAATACTGCTCTACTCTCACTCCTTTAGACAAATAAAAGAAAGCCGTAGAAGGCAGTTTTCAGTTGAGGAAAGATAACTGTAGGTGCATTTTTGAAAGCCGGAGATGCCGCTGTGATAACAAAGGGAGAGGAAAAGGTTAGAGAGATTATTAGGGATAGCTCAGAGTGAAGACACAGTGATAGAATTAAGTGAATGACGTTGCTTTGTGAGCCGCGCTGGAGGAGAACAGCAGGAGGGAGGTAGATGAATGGAGATGGTGTGAGGGCCAGACAGTGAATAACCGAGAACAAGATGAAAAGGCAATACAGCTACAGCGATTCTCTCGTGGTCTATAAAAGTATAAAATATGGCTCTGCTTAGTCTGTGTGTGGGCTTTTTTCTTTTTTTACCAAGACGCTGTACTGAACACGCTGAGGTTTTAAAAATCCTTCGATAACACTTGAGCATATGGGACATTTAAACGTGTTTGATAAGGCTCATTATGATAATAGTGACTCACAGCAGTAATGAGTAATGATTACTACACAGTTTATTCATAAACCTGACATTAGAACATGGCGTCTCTGAGTGTCTCGCCTCTGTCCTCTGTCCTCTGTTCAGCATATTGGAGTCAGTCATGGTGTTGTTCATACAGCATCTGCCATTATCTTTGGCTTTCTACTTGCTTTAAGCTCTCTTCACCTTGTTGTCGAATTAGTACAGGGCTCGTCCAGACTCCTCCCCCTTTTAGTACTACTCTCCGCCCCACACTCTGCTCTCAGCCCACTTCTTGGCATTTTAAAAAATGCGACATTGGGCAGAGTTATGGCACTTTTCCATTATACAGTTCTCGCAGTACTTAGCTGGACTCAACTATACTATACTATACTTCGATTAGGAGTAGTACCTGGTTCCTGCTGCATTTTTGCTCTAGTGAGGTTCCATGCGAGCTGAGCCGACACTAAGTGCAGTGTCACTGCATCACCTCTGCACTACATCTCTATTCAATAGACTGTTATTACTGTCTGAGTTTTTGTCCTTTTTTTTTTTTCCAAACCAGAGTGACAGTAATTTATTGAAAGCAAGGGTAATAAGTCCTCAATTTGTCGGAGTCTTTGAATTTTTGGCTCTTTAAAAGGGAGCATGACTCTATGAAATCCTTCCTCACAACAAATCAAGCCTTTGATTTGGTTACAGACTTTGTCTCTCACCTCCTCGAGCACGACAAACTGCGCCTTAGGAACGAACAAGGCACCTCACAAATGGATTCCACCCACTTGTCTGTTTCTGTCTTCCTGTTGTTGCTGTTTTCTCTCGCTCTCTTGTCTCATGTCGCTCTCTGTTTGTCTGTCTGTGCAGGAACAAAAGGATCAGAGTTATTCTACGGTGAAGACGGCCGCCACTCGCATCAGTGTCAACAACCTCAAACCTGGCACCACATATGTCTTCCTCATCCGCCCGCTGTCCACGCCGGCCTCCTCCTCATCCCTGTCCTCATCACTCTCCTCATCCTCTTCTTTGTCTTCCTCTTCCTCTTCTTCCTCCTCCTCCTCTTCTAACCCTTCCTCACCCTCCTCATCCTCATCGTCCTCCTCTCCGCCGCCTATCGACTACGGGGCGTACAGTGCTCCCCTGGAGTTGCAGACACTTGGCGAGCGTAAGTAGCCGTTTGGGGTTTTTTACGCCTCCTCCTCCTCCTCCTCCTCCCCCGTTCACCCCCTCACTCCCCATCGTGTCGGCACCGCCGGGCGGATCGGCATTGTGCCGGCACCTGGCCAGCTCACACAGCGAGGTGTGCCGCAAGTGTGTGAAAGACAGAGGATAGAGACGGAAGCCGATTTGACTGTATCTGAGATTATGTGTGAAGATTGGAGATTTTAGCAGTAAGCTGTGAAATGCCTCTTCTTTTGTGCAACTTGATGTGGCTCAGGGTTTCATATCTCTGTGTCTGTGTGTGTTTTACACGCTGTACTTCTTAGTTTTGAACCGTATACTTATTTAACCATTTATCTGGCTCATATATTCTCAGTGTAGTGGAGTTACTTGACATTATTTATAGAGTTTAAACCAACGGAGAGCTGCCCCGCACGACCTGAACAACCTTTCTCCTCCATTGTTGGCAAAAGGCCACTGACAACAGAGAAGGGTTTGGGTTGCACATATATTTGCCTCACTTTGGAGTGAGAGGTCATTGCTGCACAGTAACCTTTCTGGACTTATACATATGCAGTTTTCTGCATTTGCCTCAGGCTCGTTCAAGTGTCAAGTAGATTATGACCTAGTGCTGATTATGAACAATATTAACGCTACATCATCATGAACTGCTTCACCTCATCATGGCATCACTGTATCTGCCAAATGAAGTGTTTATCACATAGGTTAAGTACATGTTAAGTTAAGTCAATAGCACCCATTAGTAATGTGATAATAATCCTTTTTGCTTTAGAATATATGTACTTAAGACTTTAAGACTTTAATGTGAGGCCCACTGTAGTTTTCTGACTCGCTATGGAACACGAGGGATGAGCGGAGGAATCCTCTGATTGCTAAAATGTGCAGTCTCACCACTAGATGTCACTAATTCTTACACACTGGTCCTTTAATGTTTTGTTTGTTTCACGTGATTCTTATATTCTACTGTTCACATTAGTCCAGATAACAGCTGACCACTGCATGCTCTCATAATTTGAGCTTTATTTACCTTGGAAAACAGCAGGTGACAGAACATTTCTAATGTGTGCTTTTTTAACAAAAGCTCAAAATATAACAAGTTCAGTGCAATTGCTTACAAAAAATTGCCTAACCTGGCATCCAAGTAGGAAGATAATGGAATGCCTTTGAAAGCTCACCAGCAGCGACTGAATTGGCCCCAAAAACATGATTGTTTTGTCAGTGACTGTGGTTCTGGTTTATTGCTATCATCACTTTTACAGCAACAACAAAAACAACAAAGTGCACTGTAAATTCCAGAAATACAAGGTGTTTCAGTCACTTCATTCTAGACATACTTCAGTCTAATAACTGTGGATCAAGTGAGGATTTTAATAATGGAGAGATTGTGGATTAACCAAACACCGACATTAATTCAGACTTTAAGGTGATTGACTTATTTGCTCCTGTTTCTGTCCACACTTGTATTATAATTGAATATGCTGTACATGCAATGTATGAGGGAGTGATGAATATTGTAGGTATAGTGTATTTATGGTTACAGTATATGCATGTGTATATGTATATATATATACATATAAGTATATATGTATATATATATATATATATGTATATACGTACGTATGTACTGTAGAGGCAGTTTTTCTTAAATATTTGTTATTTTAAAACTGCATACATGTTTACTGTATATTCTGGAAGTCCTCCACTAAAGCGATTTGAGAAATGCTCATTATAGCATTGCTAAAACAACACATCTAGTGGTGGTGGCCTAAGACTTTACTACAGTACTATGTATATATCTATGTATATATATATATATATATATATGTATATATATATATGTATATATATATATATATATATATATATATATATATATACATATATACATATATCTATATGTATCTATATATGAAGATTAAAATCATTTGTATGAGTGACCGTGAGCATGTTTGGTGTAAAAGTGTGTGTATCATCAACAGTGGCTCTGGCGTCCAGCGAGCAGAACCCAGTGGTGATCATCATTGTCGTGTCCGTGGCTGCCCTGATCATGCTGCTCTCCATGGGAGTCGGACTGCTCATCTGGAGGAGGTAGATATGAACACACAGGCGTCAACACAGTATTTGGTTTAATTTAATTAAGTGGCTCCTTCTTTCATTCCTCGCATTTTAATACCATTTTACACGGATGCACAAATGCTGAGGTTTGATCACATATTCATCCACGTGTGCCCCCATTATAATCCAGACTGCAGTGAAAAATGAATGGTTGACGATCACCATTCCCTCCCGTCATGGTTTAATATAATTTGGGAGTGGGGTTGATAACGGTGCCGCCTGCAGCGGAGGAGAAAATGAAGTGCGGGTCGAAACCTCCCTTTGATCGTCTTATTTTGGAGGGGAGTTCATAGTCTTTACCTTTCTAATTAGTCCTCACATAGAGAAGTGGGAATTGTAAAACAGCAACATGATGAGAGGGAGGTCAAAGCAGGGTTCCCTGTGCTTCATCACTTGGGCACAAAAAGAGTTCAAAAGTCTTTTATAATTTCTGTGAACTTCTTTATTTAACCGTATCTGGAGGACACTGAAGGTAACTGGTGGCAAACGCTCTCACGGGTGATGACGCTGGCTTTCTGCACCTGCAGTGGTGTGATCTCATTATCTCCATGCCATGCATTTCTTCTGATGGTGTAGTGGTGTGAACAGACCATAATAAGGTCTAAAAAATACTCGTATGAATGATCAAAGAAGCCTCTTTTTCTTTATGATGACATGTTTTTTTAAGGAGTTTTAAAGCATTGAATTGGATTCTTTTAAAATGTGGTTTATGGATCTTTGAATCAATCACAGCAACAGAATTTCATCAATTTGTGAATGTTAAAGTGAAATAATGATATGACGTCAGACTCTTTGCTGCAGCACTAATCCAAGTTCAGTCTTTATGGCTAATTTATAATCAGTATGGGCATTTTCCAATATACACAGTTTTTAAGACAATATTACAACTGTATTAGTAAATAGAGTTACAAAACATTCAAGAGTTAATAACATACATTTAAAAGGAATATAAGACATTAATGAAAATGATCAGAACTAAGATTTTAGATTTGTAAAAATGTTTTTTTAAAACCAACATGTGAGTTGGGAAATTGTGAATGTTCCATTTAATGCGTAACTACACCTCTAAACCTGGGAGGCTTGTTGTCCCAGACTCCTCCCCCTTTTATAAACATTAGAGTTGTCACTTCATCACCTTCCTCTCGCCACTGCTTGAACAGTGTGCAATTGCGACCAGGGCGTGGTCTGATGTCTCACTATCAGACCACGCCCCCCTTCACTGTTCCCCACTCTCTCAACCCAATTCTTGGCATTTTTTTAAAAAAATCAGGCATTGGGCAAAGTTAGCCTCAGTCTTAAATGTACTGTAGTACATAGCAATTATATTTTTTTGTAAAAGTTTACTTGTTTTAATGCAGATTTTTACTTGTTTGTTTATCCGTCTGCAGCATCTTAGATGTTTTATTCAGCTGAACAGAAGAGAAAGGCATTTTCTGCTTTCTGTTCCAACTACTTTGCTCTTTGACTCCTTTCCAGTTTTATATTCTGCCAGCTCGCCTCACACACGCCTACACACACACACACACACACATCATACAATGCACTCGTTCACACATGTAGACAAACGAGTGGAGAGCACATATCTATACTCCCACGCAGCTCCAACACTCACATACTTATTTCCAGAGTCACAATTGTTTGGAGTTATTTATTTATTTTTCATTCCGTTTGGCCGCCGTTCAAATGACATGCTATATCCAGGGAAATATTCGTAGATAGATCCGATTGTGCATTCTCTCCTGCTTCTCCGTCAGGGTAGAGCAGCGTATGCCTTTTCCACAGGTGTGTTTACCTGCAGTGGCATCCGACCAGTTCCATACACGCCCAAACGGCACAGCGACGGAGCCACTTGGGTGTAAACATGGGCTGTAGTCATTCACAGCAGCCTCATACAGACTGGTGCTATCAGTCAAACGCCTATGAATGAATATAGGGGGGTAGATGCACACGGACTGTGCGAGTGCAACAGCACATCCGCAGTATTTAAATGCATCCTCGCTTTGAGGGAAAGCCAGCAGCATCGTCCCCTCGTGCACAGTCTAGTAAGGAATAATAATGCTTATCTTTGTTTCCTTTATTTCCATCATTGCATTCGACGCATTGTTCATCCCTGCTGGACCATTAACTTGCTCTTTATGTTTTGCATAGAGACAAAGAGGGGAACGGCGTGACGCCTCAATTACTGTGCCCTCGTGTTTGCAAAGACAGCCAGCTCACGGCTACGGCTGCGGGGTCCTCGGTCACATCGATCTGCCCGCTCACACAGACACTTGCAAATGAGTCCCACTGCACACACACACACACGGAGGCGGGGACAATGGGGCGGCGGCATGCACCAGGGCCAGGCATTTACATTTATGGATGCACACTGGGATGCTTTTTTCATCGGCACACTTGGTTGGAAAATCTGGCTTCATTAATCACGTTTTAATGCACGGTGTGTGTCAGCAGTTGTTCATTTTCCTCTATTCTTGACCCACACTCTGTCACTTCAAAAGTCTAAAACCAAAGAGTGTAATCTAAAAAAAAGTCGATGTAGCAGTGGAGCCTTAAAAAATGTGCTGTCAATCACACCGGTGTCCACTTCCATTGTCCATTGTCCATTTCCCTCTCAAAATTGGCATCATGTTCTATAGGAGAAGACCATGAGTTCATAGATTCACCCTGTAAACCGGAAGTCTAGTTAATCCACCTCTGTCTAATTTTGCAGTCAGTCATTTCAGTTCATCCATTATCTCTACATATTTTTACCTCTTATTTATTGATGTTATGTCTTTTTCTCAGCTGATACATGACCACAGTGAACATTATAAGGTTATGACTGAAACTAAATCATAGGACGCTTATTTGGGAGCTTGCTTTTAGTCCTACGTAATGTCTTAAAGTGTCTTGAGACAACAGTTGAAACTCAGAAAAGCTTTAACAATGATTTATTCTAACATTTATCTAGCTGAAAACCTTAGATGTTATTTCTTTTACAGGAAAATATGCAAAAGATTGACTCATTATTAAAAATATCAGCTGATTAACGTTCTCCTCAATGGTGAAACCAAGACTTGTAGTTCATGTTGAGCATTAGAAAGATAATAAGTTAGAACAAATGTTATTGTGAGCAATAATAGTGATTTTTGTCTCCAGTTTTAGCAGGAAAAGCACCGATGTCACTGATTAATTACATTAAACCAATGACATTAATGAGATTGATGACATGAACACTGGCTCTGTTTAGTTCATGCAAATCAGGACACAACTGAAACTGAGGAAATGGAACTCAGTCACGTCGTTATTTACACGTGTGATTTTCCTTTTGTGACCTGTTGTCAAAGTGGCTGCTCAACATCCAGCACATCATGTGCACGGCCCCATTATTAACTGTTGATGTAGTATTCTATTTTATATGCTGTTCAGTCACAGCGTAGCCGCCGGATGTAGTGACATGTTTGGAAATTATTCAGAACTCGGTTTGAATAATTTGGGAATGAAATCAGGCCAATGGGACAAGAAGGAAACAAGTGCTTTGTCTTTTCCTCTCTGTTACTTTATCCAGACTGTATCCACACACACACACACACACACACACACACACACACACACACACACACACACACACACACACACACACACACAGTCCATTGGTGCTTGACAGAGTTTGATTGAGCCAGAGTTCCAGGGCATTGACCAAACATTCTCCAGGAGCCCAGGCTTAGTCTCCTTTTGGGATTGTTTACCCTTGACTGACCAAACCAGCTTGAATGTGTCCCTAGGAATGTGTGTGTGTGTGTGTGTGTGTGTGTGTGTGTGTGTGTGTGTGTGTGTGTGTGTGTGTGTGTCTATGTCTGCAACATGAGTTAGGAGTTATCAGGAGAGAGGAGATGAAGAAGAATAGAGTTTGGGGATTTAAAGCATAGTCCCACTGACTCAAAAAGTGGATAAAATGAAAAGATGTCAAAGAGAAAAGGTCTCAAAGTGTCCTCTGTGTCTTTCACACATCAGTCCCCCCATCATTGGACACAGAGAGAGAGAGTTTTCATTACCAAGAGCTCTGTGCTTCAGTTTTGGAAATACGTGTCTGTTTATTGTTCATTTTTGTTTATTTATTACGTCTTAGTATGGAATTGCTAATATTACAAAAATGGTGAACTGAAATATGTTAATATTATGCCTTAGATATAAAAAGTAACTATGTTGTAAAGAGGGAAATGCTTATGTGGTCAACTGTAAAAAAAAAAAAGCTGCACTCAAATGTGTCTTCATGTTGAATCTCATAAAGTCGAGTCATACTAATTTATTATACTTATTAAAATTAAGAGTGGCTTCATGAAATTCTACCATTTCAATGAAATGTTCCACACATAAATCTCTGCTGGCCTCATTCCTCACCGCCTCACTTTACCTGTCAGCCTCGATTCTGTTCCTACTCTCTCACCTATAATTCATGTTATTTCCATAACTTCACTTCATTTTAGAGAAGAATACCAACATGGAGATGATAGAGTCTGCAGTGAATAGGCTTCATTTGCACGGCCTGCATTCCTTCTTATTCATATATATATGTTTTAGCTTGTAAAACACTAGTGATTGGATACCGCGGTGTAAAGGATTCCCTCAAATGTCTCTGCATTTGTATGCTGTTCCAGTGCCATGATGAACAGCTGGAATACTTTACATGACAGTCAAACATCGTGGTGTAAAAATCTATTCTTAAATCATACGGAATTACACTCAAGAAACAAAAAAAACATTTTCCCTCTCAGCCATGGAGACAAGTTGTTGTGTCATACTGGTAATATCTTATATTTCCCTGGGATCTGGATCCTTTATTGGTCTTATTTACGTTTAGTTTAGTTAATGAAATGTATTTCTATCGGAGACACAGTTCATTAATCTCCATAAGAGGAACTATTCTGTGCACCAGATATAACTATAGTTCATACACACACAAGCACATGCAACTAAACACTGCATTGACTTCATTTGCACAGCGTCAACAAAGACTTAATGTCTACGCCCGTCCTATGAGGTCAGATGGGCTTCATTAAGACCAGGTTTTGGTTTGCTTGAGGACTGTTGGTCCTGACACACGGTGGCCCGGTCGACTGCATGTTCTCCTGTGTGTGCGCGTCCAAAAACATGCAGATTTGGGGTTTAGGTGAACTGGACACTATAAATTGACCATAGGTGTGAGAGTGGATGGTTGTTTGTCTCTCTGTGTGTCTCTGTGTCCCTGTGATGGACTGACGATCAGTCCAGGGTGTGACCCCGCCTATCGCCGCCCCCACGTCTGCTGAGATTAAGGGTTAAAGAGGTGTAAAATGACAAGCTCAACATTTTTATTCACTTTATTCACTTGTTTTCAACCAAATTTCCAACAAACCCCCCTGAAGACGTAAGACAGTAGTGTTCTAACTTTATTTTGATCGTCCAGTGTTGACGCTCCACTACTAATCTACAAATTATAGCCTGAACGTTAGTTGCTTTTGCGTCTGCTGACGGTTGGTTATTGTTGGATTTAGTCTTTAAGGATTAGCTGGAACAGTTGTTTACTGTCAATGAGTTTTGACCATGATGCTTTGCAAACTACAGTCCACAGTAATATTTGTGTGAAAGCCGTGTAGAAAATCAACGTCTTTGGTCTCTTACACGGACGAGGATTAGGGCCACATGTGACGTTTTTTTGGAAACAAAATAAAATAAAAAATAGGACAGAATTCTGAGAATAAAGACATAATTCCAACCGTAATCTAATTTGATTTGATTTATTAAGATCAGCTACTGTAATGTAGACAGTAGCTCTTTGTGGGGTTCTACATTATTCAACACACATCCTTAACCCATAAAATAAGACACTAAATAACCTCTTACCGTTTTTGCTTTCAAATAATTAAAAGAATTAAGATAGAGGAAAGAAGAAAAAATATATAATGACTTAAGTCTTAAAGTAGGAAAACTCTACATTCATATTACATTGTCAAGAAAAAGCTAAACCACGAGTAAACAAATACTATTTCAACTTTTTGTCAAAACATATTGTGTAATAAACTTACTGTAGATTAACGCAGAGAGTTTTCTCAAAGACAGATTTCTGAAATTAAAAGTGAAAATTCTGAGAAAACTTTTTTTATTTGTTATTTTGTTTCCAAAAAGTTGGTGAGAATTACAAAGACCATTAAAAAAAACCATTAATTAAATTCCTGCATTGGAAAATGAATTGAATACTAAATGTTGTGCAGAATTTGTGCCAAGAGATGGAGTCGACTGTGACAGAATCTGGTGGGAATCTTCAGTGTTTTGGCACCTGCACACTCCTTTCTGCCATCTGCTTATTCTGAAGTGTGAAATTTCACATTTGGTCCAGAATGTTAGTTAGAACTTAATAACTGGAACCAATTTGCAGAAGAAAAAGAAAAGAAAACTCACCAAGATGAGATCATTTTATGCTAATGATTATGTGTAATTATCATCATTCCCTAATTTTTGACAACATCCACCACATTTCAGTGATTAGAGTGATTAGAGTTGAGAGAAAGGAATCAATCCAAAGTTATGTTGACTCTGTTTTTTTTTTGTTTTTTTTTGAGTAAAGAGCCAGGATTGACATTGGCCCTCCCCTCCCCCTCCGCCCCCTCCCTCCCTTGTTTTCTTCCCAGCAGCGTCTGCTCGGGCTCCTCCAATGTAACTCCTGCTAGTGTGGTGCTGCTCTCGACCTCCTTCTCCACTCTTCCTCCTCCTCCTCCTCTTCTCTCTCCTCTTCCTCCCTTCACTCAGCTGATGCCCAGGTACACTGGCATGTCCCCTTCCTCTACAATCCTGTGTCCTTTTTCCTTTCCCCAGTCATCCTGCCATCTCTCCTCTTCTCTCCTTCCTCCAGCTCCTCTTTCATACCAGCAGAATGATAATAGGCCAACACCATTTCTCCTACTTCCTTCTTTTTGTCAAGCTCTTTGGCCAAATTCCTTTTTTCTTTAAATCCTCGGCTCTGCACTCTATTACTGTTGAGTTCATACTCCATAAAAGAATCACTTTGCATTCGCCTCTTCATTTTTTTTGTCACTTCTGTGACATTTCAAAAGAAGTAATGGAAATGGTAGCAAGTCATGGGACTACATTTATTCTCCTTTTTCCTTACATGTCCTCTCTCCGAGGCTTGGTTGCCCCGTCTCCTTGCCCCATATCTCTCTGTCTCGCTAAATTGTTATTTCACGACTTGTTCTTGCTCGTTTGCCTCTTGTCAGTCCCTTAACTCATCCCGTGGCATGTCTCAGCTGCACTTTTTCATCGCCGCCATGCTTCCGTAATCTGTAGCATCTGTTCGTATCCTGCAGTCCACGCCGCTGCCGTCCCGGTTTTCCCCTCCTTCCTCTGCCCTCAGCTGAGTACTTTATGGGTTATGCCGAGTGCCTCTTCAGCTGTTTCTCCTTCCTCGCATACCCTACTGCCCAATTATCCTCTTACCCATACCCTCATATTTTCTTGTCACTTCCTCTGCTTCTCTGTCTCCCGACTTCCTCCCGTTTGATTTATCTCCCAGTTTGCCCTCGCCATGTACCCTATTTGCTCCCTTACCTTCCCCCACCCCTTGCGTCTGTTGCATCATGTGTCTCTTGGTTACCATGATGCCCTCCGTCCCTCCGTCCCTCCCCCTGCCGTGCTCCCTTATCTATTAATTCTTGTCTCCTCTCCGCTGTCTGGTATCTCCTGCCCTTAGGATCTGTGCTGCATGTTTCTGCCCGTGTGTTTTGACAGACAGGGTCCCGACCTTGTCTCGGACCCCGCTGCTGTTGCACAGGCTGAGGGATGTGTCAGCCTCACCCTCAGTCGCACAAACACTCTCAGGGACATTCGCCAAGCTAAATAACACAACTGAACACGCACACACACACACACACAGTCTCCTCACATGTAAAGAATTGAATGTGAAAGCCTCACACGTCTGTCGGGCTGTGTGTGAACTCCTCTCTGCTGTGCGCCGGTTCTGTGCGAGGCGCTGATGTGTTCTGACGTTTACATTAACACACGGCTCCCCGGGCAGACATGTTTAAGTCCAACACACAAATGCACTCACAGGCTGAGGTCTGTGCACGGACTGAAGATGCATCTCGGTGTCATTGGACTTTTTGAACTGATTTCATTTAGCACACTGCAACTCCAATAATGCACGGTCTATTTTTGGTTTAAATCTCTCTGAAACCAAGACAACAAACAACAAAGAACTCTTAAGTGCACAACTTTAAAATATTAACATTCATTAATGAATGCATCGCAACCACTGTCACATGAGTTCACACAGTGGTGATTAAGCGTGTCGTCTCTACACAACTCCTCCTGTGTTTCTCAGTGGAGGTGAAATGATTCATGGAGCCCAACCCACTCATTAGAGTGCAGACATAAAGTGTAGATTGTTCAATTACCGGTTACTGAAGTTGAGCAATTTTCATGCATTTTATGTTGGAATTAAAGAGTGATATGTTATCAGATAAAATATCAGCTAAATACATGAAAAATCGGCATCAACCATAAAAAATGTATGAATCAAGCTTTATTTCTCAGTATATTGTGTCGCCCGGTGACATTCCCACACAGGAAGAAAAAGGAACACTGTGTGTTTATTGTATATAAAAAAAACACTGTATATAAAATGGATTAAGTCTTCCAGTTGATTTGATTATTTCATTAATTCACAGACTAACCAGAAAACCTATTTTTTATTTTCTGTTTTCTGTAGACCGTTAAATGCTAAGGAAAGTGTTAACCGACAAGTAAGAAATAGAAGCTCATTTTCCCATAGACTTCATTTAAACGGAGTTATTTTTGCAGCCAGTGTCCACGGAAAGTATCAGAAGTTAATTATACTGCTGCAAAAAACCCACTTGTTACGCAGTTTGACGGAATAAACGCTCCTTGTTCCCACCCGCCGCCACACTGCTGCTCCGTCCCTCACTTCTGTTTGTATTGATTGACAGAGTTTGATTTCAGATGAAGGAAACGGCAACTAAATAAGGATTTCTTTTCTCAAAGACCAAACAAAGGCAGACAAATAACAACAAACAAGAATGACTGAAAGTTACGCACTGCAGCTTTAATCCCTGCTTAGTTGTTGATATGATGCTTTCAGGTGTAAACACTTACGTGTGTTATTAAACCCGCAGTGAATGACTTTGAAGTGCTTCTTCAGATTGTAACTGGGGGAAAGAAACTGTGGTCACCACCTTGTATTTTGCTTCGTCCAGATTAAATCTAGAATGTAATCTTATCAGCATGCTGTTTTTAAGATGAACCTCTGATGTACAAACAGATTTCACCATTAGTGCAATCTTCACTTCACCGGTCGAGCCCTCTTGACTTGTTTTTCATCCCTCTGTCTAATCCAAGTAAGCACAATGCTGGCCTGCCAGATTATCTGCTCATCACTTGTTAATCTGTCACTTACGGTGCATTGTGCGCTTTCCGGTCGCTTGTGTGGACGTGAGCTTAAAGAAGCCAAGCCTTGTGTCCTTTCTAGACCTCCTGTGGTGGCACAGTGATGACGGATAACGATGTTCATATACAGAATGTGTAGCGTGTGATGTCACACGTGTGTGTTCATGTCTTACTGTTTAAGTCAATCAGGGGGGAAACTGATCAGCGTGTGCCCGAGACTCGCTCACTCAAATCAGACACGAGTTCTACTTATTCAGCCTCGGATCTTTGCCGTTGCTCATCTGTGCCATCGCGTCGGGGGCCCCTCTGAACGCCGTGTCCTCGCCGCCTCCACTTTCAATACGCTTGCCTTCCGCGCGCTCTCATCTCAGTTATTGCACATCCTGTATAAGCCATTACGGTGCCAGATAAACGGCGTCTGATGCTTGTGTTTGTTTGTCTGCCTGCTGGGAGAAAGAAACACCGTCTGATGCCGCTCTTTATTTCTCTTTGTAGACAATGTGGCTACAGCAAGGCTTCTCAAGAGGGGGACGAGGAACTCTACTTCCAATGTAAGTGACTGCGATAAGCACTGTGAAATCACCAGTGTGTCTGTGTGATTGTGTTTATGTGATTAAGGAACTATCACTAAATGCTTTTATTTGATATGATATGAACTACGTGTGAGAAACTGACGTCAAGAAAAACTGATTTCATTTCATACAACACAGGCTTGTTTTTTATAATGTATACAAACCTTTGAAAATAAAGACAAATCAAATATTGATGATTGATTATTTTACATTTCAAAGTTATTTTGAGTTTCCATAGAGATGTTGATTATTAAGTTAAGTTTGACTCCCATAACTGAAATACATGACCTTCCCTTAACTTAAAAAAAATAAATTGAATACATTTAAAAAAATAATAATAATATATATACTGTATATAGCTATATAGATATTTAGATATAGATATGTATGTCTTAAAATCCTAAAGTGCCGGCCCTGATAAATCATTTATTTGTAGATTCATAGTCACCCCTTTTTGTTTATTATGTTAATAGCTCTTTGCTGTCACGTCTGCCGGAATGTATGCAGATATATATATGTGTATATTTATTTATATATACACAGCATTCATTCTTAATTCTGAGTGCACGCTGACACACAGCATTAGGTTGTGTGTGTGTGTGGCTGAGTTTGATGGAGAGAGATTGAAATTGAGAGGAGTGAAAAGAAGAGAAGGAGAGGTAGAGGGGTAAAGGCGTGCCGGTGGGCAGTAGCAGAGATTGCACTTCTAAGAATAGGACATTAAATGTTGCTGTTGTTGCGTCTGATGTTGACAAGTTGTAAATGCTGCTGCTTGTTTTGTTTTTTTTTGTTTGATGGTGGAAGTAGTTTGACACGTCGTCCGGTTTGTGCATGCCAATCCTTTACTAATGCGGTGTATGCATATGTGTTTGTGTGTGTGAGAGAGAGAGTTGGGGGGTGTGTGTGTGTGTGTGTGTGTGGGTGCACACGCTCATTTGCGTTGTTTAATCTCTCAGCATGCTGAGCCCTCTGGAGAGGTTTGGAGCACTATGCCTGATGAATAATGAGCCGAAGCCATGTGGCTGCGAATTAAATCTGCCCAAACATAGACATGGCAACAGCTCACAAGCACGCAACACAGAATACACACACGCACACACACACACACACACACACACATATACATACACATACATACTGGGTCAAAACATCATATCTTTTTTTTTTCTACTGACCCTTTTTCTTCTTATCTAAACAATTCAATCTAATAACTTGAATTTTCAGAATAAAGACACTGAATTCTGCAGGACTTTGAAGTCATCTAAAACTGGGCTGACAAACGGACAAAAAAGACACTTTTTCATTGTTTTTGTGAGTGCAGGGAAAGAAAGTAGAGTGGAAGTCGGCCACCAGGGGGCGACCCCACTGGTTTTCGAAGTCTACTTCTACTTCTCACTTGATTTGAGCTCTTTTTCAAGCACAAATGATAAAATAATCCTTAATTTACATTTTTACAAAGAATGATAATAATAAGATTATAGAAACAGATTAGAAGCCAGAATATATACAGTATGAGCTGAACATGTACATCGTAAAACCAGGATTTACAACAATTGTGTTTCCATTTTGAGGATGAAAATGAACATTGAATCATGACATTTAAGTGAACACCGTTGTGATTGATAGCTGGTGCCAGTTTCAAAAACTGAATTTGAAATGGGAGTTGACTGTAGACGTCAGCCTTCACTTGCAGCCAGAGACTGATCAGACCGTACAAGAACAAGCATGTGGGGTCAGTGAAAGTCACGTAATGGTAGTTTTCATTTTATTCTCCGCTCCCATCTGTTCATCTGCCAAACTCTTAAAGACTTTTCCGGCCATTTAGTGACACGGACTGACAAGGGAGGAGAGGGAGCGATGAGCGGCTAAATGAGAGTGTGAGTAATCATGCAGAGAGAGGAGGGGGAGGGTAAAAAGGACGGGAAATGAGGGGCAGAGTGTGAGGAGGTGACTTGGCAGAGACTGAGAGGCTCATCATAAGTGACACTGCTCAGAACATTAGTGTTATGTCGGCATAAGTGACCTAGAAACATGGGGGTGTGGGGATCCAGACTCATCTGCCATCCCCACTAATAGACCGCTTTTACAGCGCGTCCAGAATCTGATTGCTAAATATTTGGCTGGGAGTGTACGCTCCCTCTGTCGACCACTGAAGTGTGAATGTGCTTTAGTTTCCCCTCAATCGCTCATGGCTGTGACACAGTTAACCCTGGAACTAATCAGCCACTGAGCCAGTGAAGTGCACGTCTCCGTGGTGTCATACATGCGAGGATCGTTTGCGTCCATTTATTATGTATTTCATGCAGCACGTTAGCGCCCCCTGCTTGTGTTTTAGCCTCTTTCATTTTTCTTTACTTGTTAAAAACCTGAACTAGTTATCTTTATATAATTTAGTAAAGCATTTCTGTTCATTTTTGAATTGGTTTTAACAGCCATTTCTAAAAGATTTTTGGTAAATTCGTATGCACGTTATTTAAAACATATACACTTAAATCTTAGGGCCAGACGGTGGTGTAGTGGTTAGCATTCCGCCTTGCAGCGAGAAGACCCGGGTTCGAGCCCCGGTCTGCATGGAGTTTGCATGTTCTCCCCGTGTGTGCGTGGGTTCTCTCCGGGTTCTCCGGCTTCCTCCCACAGTCCAAAAACATGTAGTGTGGGGATTAGATGAATTGGACCCTCGAAATTGACCATAGGAGTGAGTGTGAGAGTGAATGGTTGTTTGTCTCTAGTTGTGTGTGGCCCTGCGATGGACTGGTGAACTGTCCAGGGTGTACCCCGCCTATCGCCCGATGTAGCTGAGATTGGCACAGCACCCCCCGCGACACTCTGGTGGAGGATAAAGCGGTTAGATGATGATGACTGATGACTGACACTTAAATCTTAACTGAAGGTATGGAAAAAAGTCTCCTCTGACCTATCCATGGGACCCAGTCTTTGAGAAACACCAGTGTAACCATTGATGGGGCTATATACGATATTAACGCTTTGCTAATGGACGGACGATGGATGCATGTCGTAGCGTTGCACCACAACTTGTATCTGTGCCACAAATCAAGCCAATGAAGAAGAAATAAGTGTGGAGCCAAAGTTGATGAATTAAAAAAAAAACCTGGCAGCATTGCGGAGTCATTTCACCCTGAAGTAAATGCTGATTAAACCTGGGATTAAATGGCTTCTTTTGACCAGTGGGAATATGTGTTTGAAAACCCTATTTGACAGAAAAAGAGTCTTCGATCATCCACTCAGCTCTGGCTTTGAAATGGAAAAGGTTTCATTTGCTTCATAATTGTGCTTATGGCTTTATTTGTGTGTGTGTGTGTGTGTGTGTGTGTGTGTGTGTGTGTGTGTGTGTGTGCTGGATCAATAAGCCCTTATGAAGCAGCCACGATAGGATTCCTTGAAGTCGATCTGCAGCTGTAATCACATTTTCAGCTCCCCGCTCAGGCTTTTGGGAAAACCACCTGGCATTTTCCAGGAAGATTTCCAGGACGTTAACAATGTCGTCATAGGGGTCAAAAGTCACCTCATTGAAAGCGTTTCCTCATTGTTTTAAATAGTTATTGACTGCTGGCTGCTGTATTAAGTTATTGTTAGTGTTTGGCAAAAGCAATAGGCATGTGATGAAGAAAAGAAAAACAGGTGCTGCTTTTTGCTTTCTCGCGTAAAGTCAAACTGTCGGGGGTCAATACCACCCGCGCGTCTAAATGTCAGCAGAGAGTTCCGACTGTTGTGTCTCATTAATGTCACTGTAGTGATTTGTGTACAAGTCCATGGTTAGGAATTAATCAAGTATCAGGAAATGTGTCTGTTTCTATTGATTTTGAACCCTGTTGTTATGTTAACAATGTTGAGAAGCTTTAAATGAACACAATGGGCTTTTTTGGCAAATGTCACAGTGCGAGGGATGTCGACGTGGAATATTACCCAGATTAAGACAATTGTCTGATTAGGACACTGTCATGAGAACACCCTTAATCATTTCCCGTCCTCTGGTGTAAGGCTAAGCGCGATAGGAACACCTTTGTTCCTGCTGCAACTGCTCTTTTAAATAACTCTTATTTGCACTTCTTTTTTTTAAAAAACATTCTTATTATTATTTTATTCAACTTATTCAGTGGATGACTGACTTTTTTTTAAATTCTATTTTAATCCTTGTGACTGTGAGTGCACTCTGTCTCAGTGTCTGTGTGTAATACAGATGCTTTCATGATGATGCTTTTCAGCTACAGGTGTAAATTAAGTCACATGACCTTACTTGACTTTATGTTGGCGGGTGACGTGTCCAGAGTGTGACCCCGCCTTTCACCCTATGTCAGCTGGGATTAGCTGGACACAGGCATGTTTCTTAATCAGATTATAACCTGTGACTGTTGGAGTAACATCTCAGCAGTTGAGTCACGATCAGACTTCTCTATTAGCGACTCATATTATCAAAATAGATAGATGTCTTATTTAGAATAAAGTCAACTCCGAGGTTAATTTCTCTCATCATTTTACTATCTGTTCTTTCCTGTTTGAGTTGAGTCTCTGGTTCATTTGCATGTGTCTGTGTTTTTGTGTTTGAGGAGTAACATGAAGCAATCAGAGAAGACAAAAGGATGTGAGCGCCTTGTGATCTGACTAAAGCCTCATGGACGAAACCCAAATTCACTTTTGAGAACTAGGAGTCTTTTGTCTCTTTCTCTTTTTTAAAAAAAAAAAATGTCTCCTCTTCTTTTCTCAGTCTTGTAAGATCAAAACAAACAACTGTGAATACGCAGTCAGAAGCATCGCATGCCGTTTCGAAGGGTTTCGAATCATCGGTTTCTCCCACAAACACAGAAAACTGGCTTAACACGTCAAACTCAGATATTTTGCAGCTAGTGGACATCACGGATATTGATTTCAGGCTCGTTCCTGAACACAACATTATGGTTGAATATTTAAGAACCACAGACAGAGAGAGAGAGAAAAGTCTTTGTTGATGGAGGTAAATCCACTCATTTCTCCGCTGACTGCAGCCTCAGTGGAGCACAGAACAACACAGACATGAGTGTTTCTGCTCTGTGCTGTGAGAGGAAACCTCTGGGACCGCAGACGTTTACGTCTACAGAACAAACTGTCTTTATTTCCCTGTAATGCATCTGTATGTGAGAGTGTATCCTTTGATTTATTTTTGGAACGGTGTGAACGTTTTTGCTGCGGGGACTTCAGCGTTTCTGCGTACAGACTACATGTTGTACACTTCTAAACACTGTGTGTTTCTGTCTCATTCTAGTTAAGATCCCAACGCGGAGGACCTACATTGACCCGGAGACCTGTGAGGACCTGCTGCAGGCTGTGCACGCCTTCGCCAAGGAGCTGGACAACTCCAGTATCAAGATAGAGAGAATAGTACATACAGGTATAAGATTAGAGATCTTCTTCCTCTTACGGCTTCTCACTTTAGGGGGCACCACAGCCGATCATCTGTCTCTATCTTGTCCTATGTCCTCTTCTGTGACACCAGCTGTCCTCATGTCCTCCTTCACAACATCCATGAACCGTCTCTGTGGTCTTCCTCTTGTTGCTGCAGCTCCATCTTCAAATGCTCTGTATTTATGTCACAACGTTAAGATTACCTGGTGTAAAGGGCTGTCAGCGTCAACACGTGTGTATTATCTTGCACTCGCTAGATTGTGTTGGAGCAGCTTGTGCAAAGAGAGAGAGAGCGGGATGTGTTGGTGTCGTGTGGCGCATGCAGCTGAAAATATGATGCAAAACAGGATCAGCCACTTAGTCAGAAAGTGAAATGAATTTGATAAAAATGAGGCTGCAGCTGCCGAGAGATGGTAAGATATAATTCTGCTGCTTCTCTGCCTGTATTGGTTTAGACTTGTTGAATATGTCAATGAATGCTGCAGCACGGTTCATTCATCTGTCCAACACTAATACAGCGTCAGTATTGAACAGAAAAGGCCGCTGAACTGGAACTCCTGCAAAGCGTAAATGCTGTTGCCTTAACATTTCTGAAATCGACTTATTGCGCGTCCTTCGGTTGGAAATAATCCAAATTGATCTGAAGAAAATAGAGATAAAATAATCTAGAAGTCAAGTTTATTAAGGAACGTCGTGACGTTATGTTAATTCACAGGTTAGAGTTGCTTTACATTGTTAATATGGACTTAAAAATACCATTTCAATATGATCACATGCTCTTTTTATAATCACAATTAACTAGTGAACGTCTGCAATGAATCAAAAAAATAATCCTAGCCCTCATTTCAATTATTTTGGATATTTAAATTAGAATGTGTTGTTTCTTATGTAGTTTTGTGTCGAGCAGAAATAAAACATGTACTTCAGCACTACAAGAGACCAGAGTCTCTCCAAAGTTGTGCAGACAGAAGGAATCGGTTTTATCCCAAGGCTAACAAGTCTATAACATGGTAATCAGTACTTCATTTACTGACTCTGTTACAGGAATGAATCATTTGATTCTCTTTATTGTTGCTTAGCACCATTCACAGATGAAGTGCCTCGTTTTATTATGTGATTTCTGGGGAGGAAATTAAAAGCAGACGTCGTTATTTATCAACGTAGCAAAGGTTTTTTTTTCTGCAAAATACTAAAGTTATCCTTGAGCTTTTTTATACGCTCTTTTCTCAACGTGCCTTAAAACAATCGGCATCAACCGGCTCAGTCTGTCTGGAAACGCCGTGATCGTTTGCCGTGTATCTCACCTTTTCACCTGCAGCCCACTCATGTTTGATCTCTTTGTATCTCACATGTCTCTTCATTTGCATCATCTCTCCTCCTGTCCGATATGTTGGTGTTTCTCCTTCTGATTCTGCCCCAGCCTCTCCCCAAAGTCTCCCAAATCCGCATCTTTCTAACCCCTTATTTATTTCTTCTCGCTTTCTTTTCATCTTTTTACTCTGTGTCATCAGTCTGACCTATTTTTTCCACTCGCTCTCTCTGCTTGTTCCTCACCAAAAAGGATTAGGGCCATGTGAGAGAAAAAGGAAAATAGAGAGGGGGAAAAAAAACTCAATAGGGATCCTGACCTCTATTTCTTTATCTCCCCCTACAGGCGACTTTGGGGAGGTGTGTCGAGGCTGTCTGAAGCTGCCCAGTAAAAGAGAGCTGCCCGTGGCCATAAAGACATTAAGGGCCGGCTGCTCAGACAAACAGCGCCGCTCGTTTCTAAGCGAGGCTGGAATCCTGGGGCAGTTCGACCACTCCAACATCATTCGACTGGAAGGCGTCATTACCACAGGTATGAAGCGAGGGAAGTAGACAAATCACAGAGAAAAGGGAGAAGTGGGGGAAAGAAAGAAGTAAGAAAGATCAGGTGCAGATGAAAGAAAGAACAAAGGGAAAAACCCTGTTCTCCAAGGACTTTCTGCTTCCACAGTTCCATTCCTATTCAAATGATGTTTCGTGCCACAGAAGCGCACTCAATCTTGAGTCTGGGGCAGTGGCTGGCATTGTTGCCTCGCAGCAAGAAGGTCACCAGTTGTCCCCGTGTGCACATGGGTTTAAACGGGTCTTCCTGTGTCCTCTCGCAGTCTAAAAACATAATGAATTGGACACTCCTTTGTTGTGAATGATTGTTTGCCCTGAGATGGACTGGGGACATGTCCAGCTCCTGCGACCCTCATGTAGAGGATGAGTGAGTGATTATACTTTGAGTGATGGGTTGTACATGTGTAGATCCCCAGTGGATCTCCTCATCACAGAACGGGTCGAGTCTGCTCATATGTGCCTTATATTTTCCACTAAATGGGAGAATAATTGACACAATTGACAAAAAGAAGAGTTGAAACTAGCGGTTGAGACCATTAACTCCTCAGGATGATGTTTACTGACGTTATAAATCAAGTGAGAAGTAGAAGAAGCTCGAAAGACAACATCGATTTTTATATGCATTCAATGATCCGTATAGGGTCTGCGAGACCAGTGGGGACAAGGCACATGGTGACATTTACGTCACGTGAGCCGTATGACGATTCGCTTCTTGGAAATCATGACTGAAAAAAGACAAAAGTAACTAAAGGTGTGATGAAAGACAGAAGAAGAAGAATATCCGAGGAGGAATAGGGGGAGTTTGAGCACATTCAGTGTCCTAATTCATCATTTCCATCACCAAAGGAAGTTAGCAACGGCTATGACGAACAATTCCAGTATCACAACTACAGAGCGGATCATCACCTGTGTCAAAAGTATGGAGGGTGGAGGTGGGACGGAAACTCAAGTCAGAGTGACGGGGATTGACAGGAGAAGAGAAGATTGGAGAGAGCACCATGCAGGACACTCCGACCAATTCAATATCACACACACGGAGGGGCGGTCAGTGCTCAGAGTGCAGCGCGGGAGGGTGGAAACAGGAGAGGCTGAAGAGGCGAGAGCCCGAGCAACAGTCAAGCTGCATCAGCAGCCATTTTCCACTGACAGATAGCAATTGAGGTCATGGAGTGAAAACACACACACACACACACACAAAAACATGAAGGGAAGAGACAGAGAAAAGAGACATGAGAGACAGCGAAGATGAGCTAGAGGTGAATGGGAAAGGCAGGAGAACTTTCTGGAGTTTTCGTTACTGCCAGCGTGTGTGTGTGTGTGTGTGTGTGCACGTTATGTTAAGGCTCCAGGTAAGGGTTGGGTTAGTGGTAGTTATGGTTAAGGTTAGACTAAGTTTCCAGGAAATGTTTGTAAGTCAATGTAATGGAAACTATACTGTGTGTATTTGTTAACTCTTTAGGATCTTTCTCTGTCCTAAACACCGACCTTGTCAGGACCAGTAGTCCTCATGGAGACTTAAACCTGGTCCTAATGAGGCAGAACCTCATTTCTGAGGAGTTTATTAAGCTTAGGGTTAGGGCTAATGCTTTGTTAAAGCTTTCCAAATGAACGGAAATCAATGCTGTGCCCTATGAAAGATAAGGGTGCAAACCTGTGTGTGTGTGTGTGTGTGTGTGTGTGTGTGTGTGTGTAAAGGCCCAATCACACTCTGTGCTCT
The DNA here is from genome assembly GCF_019176455.1 of Solea senegalensis. NCBI lineage: Eukaryota > Metazoa > Chordata > Actinopteri > Pleuronectiformes > Soleidae > Solea > Solea senegalensis. The sequence continues at coordinate 2,476,553 of NC_058039.1, read as the reverse complement.
GCAGGATGGCAGCAGATGTGCAGGGTACAGTAATTGGTGCTAGAGACCCAGCAGGGCCTTGAGATCCACTCCAATATCTCCCACCATCACACAAACACACACACACACACACACACATCATGTGGATGTTTCCTCATACATAAAAGTGGTCCCATATGTTCACTTTCTTTTCACTACTATTGACACACACACACACACACACACTGCTTGCTTGCACTTCCAAATTGCACATCAGTGCACACAAACAGCACACACACACACACACAGTCACAGTGAGACTACAAATTATCCGCTTTACATCACTTGCCTCCCTTCCATCGCTCCACTGCACTTTATCCCACCTGCAAACAGCATCCTCCTCCTCCTCCTCCTCATCCTCCTCCTCCTCCTCCTCCTCCTCCTCCTCCTGTAATTCAAGGCCACACTCAAATATAACCTGATCAACATGTGTCCTGTTGAACACTGGAGCTCCCTCCTTTGCTTTCTTTGTACATTTCGTAGAGGGAAAGGGATTATGGGATATGCACTGAGGTAATGTGTCTCCTTTCCAGGACTCCAGGAGGTTTTCACACCTCAGAGTATAAAATAAAAAAACACAGGCAGTGTTGAGGTGAGTTTGTTTTCTGCTGTAGTTGTTTGTGTTGATAAAGATCAGCGCAGGAGCTCAATTTGATCAGATCCAACCTCACAAGTGGATTTATCTGTTTATCTGATCTCACATCGTCGTCCAGTCACAGTTCATTGGTTTGACCCCAGATAAACACGTTGTGTTTGTTTTTACACTCACTACATGTGTTATTTTTGATGTTATTGCCATTAATGATAACGATTCCTTTTTATGTCACAAGAAGTGGTGGCTGTGTGATTTTGTATCACTTACGCAACTGAATTAATTCAATTGAAGTAATACATTTTTACTTTTTATATAATATTCGCACCAAATAATGACTTCGGTGAGTTACGCGTTACTGATATTCTTGAAAAATAGTAATTTCTCACCATATGTTTGACTAAATATTCATTTTTGAGCACCATTTAAAAGTGATAATGATAATACATGTTATGTCTTTATTTAATTTTTCATATTTTGTCACAAAGATTTGCCTGGATTACCAAGTATGTTAGTCTGTTGTTGGGTTTCATTCATTCACTTCATTCCCTCATTGTGATGCAGTGGCTAGTATTAGCATAAACTATATAATCCTCCACTCCACTAGCAGTCTGATCTATTTTCATTAGCCATCCTTGCTACCTGATGGAGTCCATTATAGATGCCACAGTTTGAAATTGAAAGTACTGTAAAGTTAAAGACTCTGCTTTTCAATATCTATTCTAATGACTTACAAGTGTGTAAGAGCTGAATTTGTGTTTTTGTGAAGCGGCAGACGGGACTTATTACTCCCTCCCTCCCTTCGTCAGGATGTGCGGAATAATTTGACATCTTCTCTAACGCAGCGTCTCCGTCAGCTGAAGCGTTGTTTGTCGCTGTAGTCGCACACACACGTGTAGTGCCGGCCTCCTGCAGCTCACAAACACCGGGGGCATCAACCACGCGCTTCGACCCCGCGACTCGCGTTCGTTACAAGGTGGCAGGTGCATCACGGCAGCGTCCTCGTGCTGCTGACTTCACAGCTCTCGGGTGTCGCGTTTCCAAACGGCCTCCTCGTGCCCAGCGTCGCGCTCACGCTGGTGAACCATGAGCTGTGAAAGCTTTTTTTTTTTCCTTCCAATACATCTTCACAAAGTCCCGGGATTAATGGCCTCTCATGCTATCTGAGGATCAGTAATTTAAGATACCAGCTTGTTTACATATCTATCACGCTGCACTTGACAGTATCAACCGCCCATATTCAATACTCCACTCCTCCTCCTCCTCCTCTTCTTCTCTCTCTCTGTTTCCTCTTTCCCTCCAACTGCTGCAGTCTTATTATCCTCCTCTGTGCACTTCATAGCACTGTGCTGGATCCCTGCCATCTGTGCCGGGCTACACACACACACACACACACGTATATGTCCATGCACACCTGAGCTATGTTTTATTGTGAGTGTGTGCGCGTGTGAGTGTGTGTGTGTGTGTGTGTGTGAGGGTCATTAAACTTGCTGAGGCAGCCAGGGAAGCACACAGGTTCTCCCGGCTTCACCACAGTTCACTGAGTGAAGAATGGCTCTGCACAACGACTCGGCACTGCTGCCAAGTGGACTCCACTCACTTTAATCTCTCCCTCCCTCCCTCTGTGTCTCCATCTCCATTACACCACACCCACCCCACGATTATATCTCCCCTCCCATACTCCCTCCTGTCCTGCTCTTTTCTCCAGGTAACACCATGATGATCATAGTGGAGAACATGTCCAACGGATCGTTGGATTCCTTCCTGAGGGTAGGTTTTACTGTGTCTACGTGTTAATATGTGCATTTATCTTCAATTTAGGTGCAAAAATAAACCCATATTATTGCCTTCTGCGTCCGTAAACAAGCCATTTTGTTCTAATAATCCCGAAGTCCTAGGGCAGCAATACTCGTGCTTATTGCAGTAACGGGGAGAAAAAAACCATAATGTAATTAACGCCACAAATGGAGTGTTTCAGCTCAAAGATGCTGTAAGCTTCTGTAAACTGTAATTGTGCTCCTCCGCTCTGTGTGTTTTATAATGATATGAATTAATGGCCTGTTTGTTTTTATTCTTCAAATAAAGGGAATCAGCTCAGTGAGCTCAACACTGCGCTGTAGGAACAGATGTTTGGCTTTATTCTTTTCCTTTTTTTTTGTTTTTGAGATCACTGTGTGTTCTATACCAGTGGTTCCCAAAATCTGGGTCGGGACCCGCTGACAGACTGTGGGAGATATTTTTTGGATCCCCCAAACTAATTTGCAGAATTTTCCTTCAGATGTATGTGTGTATGTTTAAAATAGCGTGAATAAAATGAAGTTTTAGTTCATTTACCAATCCAAAATGATACCAGATCTTAGAGATAAAGCTTTAAATGAATTACTACATCAGGGGTCGCCCAATATTTTCATCTCTTCGTCGACATCTGCTGTATCTACTAACCTTTTTTCCCTTTAATTTAAACTAGTATTATGCAAAAAATGGCACATTTAAAAGATATGTTGGTCTAAAAACTTGAATTTGCCATAGAGTGTAACTTAATGTGTGTATAAATTCAAAAAGTGTGTCCTCGTATAGAAAATTTGGGAAAAACTCACCTTCCTCCCTTTGTTCCTCACCTCCTCGTCCTTTCTTTTCTCTCGTAACTCCAGAAACACGAAGGCCAGCTGAGTGTGATGCAGCTGATGGATATACTGACCGGCGTGGCGTCGGGGATGAAGTATCTCACCGAAATGGGCTTCATCCACAAACGGTTGGCCGCACACAAGGTAAGAGAGCAGGTGGGAGGAGATGATAGAGGGGTGAGGCTGTGGGGGGGTGTGATGTATGTCCTTGTCTGCAAACGTCTTTGACAGTCGCTCAGCACTAGGTTTATATTTGAGGAAAATAACAACACAACACTGTCAAAATCATTTTGTCACATCTGTTTTTTTTTTTACTTTTCCTAAAAGAACCCATCTGTCAAACTGCAGATGCTGTGATCGTGTCGGGGATTATTATTTATTTGAATATTGAATGTGATTTTTTTTTTTGTAAACAATCGATTATTGCTGGTGCTGTAAGCAAATCTGAAATCTGAAAATCCTCTGAGGTCCACACCCAAACCCTGACTCATGATCAATAATTCCCATGTACAGTATATTATTGTTTTCATGTGAACTTGGGGATAAAAACAATTCCATACAGATTAATGATGAGTCCACTTCACGTTGTTCCTGAACATGCAGCTATTTCAACACATGCATGTGACGATTGCAGCTGTAAGGTTTAGCTTCTCAACATAAATAACAATATTAATAATATGAAGTGCAAATACTAAAATGTTAGGCCTGTATGCTGACCGGCTGACACGGATACTTACACATAAAATATCACAATATTGCTGTATGTGTCACCTGGTCATAAATATACTTGGTCAGATAAAACAAAAACAACACGTCATTTAAACGCCATGACTTTGTATTTAGTGGAAATCTATTATACGTCATTTACAGTTATTTAAAATTCTATATTCTATTGAATGACCTTTGTGACCCACAGCCAGCACTTTGCTGATTTATGTATGTTGCATATTGTAATTGTTTTGCCTCCAAATGTAACCGGTCGGTTTACTCGATCACAGGTGCTGGTTAACGCCAACCTGGGCTGCAAGGTGTCAGGTTTCAGACCTCTACAGGACGACAAGATAGAGGCCATCTACACCACACTGGTAAGAGAAAACCTGTAAAAACTCAGTATCACTCCTGTTCTGCATTCTGATATTATGATTTCCATGTGTCATGTATCCTGTGATTTCAATTTCAGGATTCTATACGATGAAACCGCACATCTGTTGGTCCTGAAAATATTTCCTGATAAAATGAAAGCTATATGCTTTTATTTTGAAATGGATACAGGACGTGTTGTGCTTGTGATATAAGCAACTGATGTAGACGCTAAAACTGTGCTGAAAGATCCTTTTCACTGTCTACATCTCAGCACCTGAGATGTAGGTGTCACGTTGGACAGTGTGGCTGCTCAAATCAGTAAATATGGAAAAGCAAGTATTTCTGTTTTCTGTGCTGCAGCTGGGATATAGATTTTATCTACTATCCTAATATTACCCAAGTATTTTCAAGTCATTTGTTATGAATGTGCACATGTTGGGGAAGTCGTATAATTAAAGCATCAAAAAACAAACCAAAATCCACTGAAAATATTCTACATTGACACTTTGTTCAAAGGCAACACTATCGCTTTACATTCTGTGATCTCTCTACACCTCTGTGTCTTCCCTCTCCCGCTTTGGTTTGCCAGCACGGAGGGAAGAGTGTGGTGCTGTGGACCGCTCCAGAAGCCATCCAGTACCACCGCTTCTCCTCCGCCTCAGATGTCTGGAGCTTTGGCATCGTCATGTGGGAGGTCATGTCCTACGGAGAGAGACCCTACTGGGATATGGGCAACCAGGATGTAAGTAAAGAAGGGTGCTTTCTATTAATCCCTCCCGCTATGGCCTTTATTCTGTATATATCTATTTTTATATTAATATCTGTACTTAACCAGCCTCGGTCTCTTCTCACCTCCCTCCGATTCACCTTTTCAATGAACTCCGTATCCGTGACCAGGCTTGGATCTTGTTATAAGAAGCCGCAGTAGCTCTGAGAGCTATTGCAGGGCCTAAGTCCCCCTCCTTTTAGTCTGCATTAGCTCCGTGACCAATCCTGTTTTCTCCTAAGGACGCGTTGACCCCCTTCTCGTGGCCTCCGCCTGAGTGCTGCATCCTGCTCTTAAAAGTATTGAAAATCCCTCTGCAAAAATTCTGCCTCTTTCAGAAAATGTAAAATATTCACTATTTGAGGGCTGAAAAGATTGTTCAGTTCGCCTGGACCCTGTCACTTATCGCTGCCACTTATTTCCAGTGTGTGTCAGTGTGTGAGGATTCATCACGACTGCCTTTTTAATCCTTAAAAAAAGAAAAACTAAATGAGTTTTTGTTCAGATTTCTTTGAAAGGAAAATCATACCTTGAAGTGCAGATGAAAGAGACAAAAGAGCAGATCTTACTCTGGATGTTTTTGTTAGAGGCAACAACATGTAAAGGATTAAATATCCACTGTGTAACATTTAACATGTGTAACATGCCTTTTTAGCGACATTGTGACCTGTGGCGTCCTGGAGAGATTTACTGTCAGAGTGTGACATCACTGAGCAGACACTGAAGACCAGAGGAGCAGGGACGGGCGGGTGTGATGCTCAAAATCACTGGGTCAGATTTCAGCAAAATAAAAACTTTAAAGGGTCAAAAGTGAACTTTCAAAGACAGCTGCTGCTGTCAACACTGACGCGCTGCCTCATTGCTATGCTCACATTGTGACCAAGTGTCCTGGGCTCCCGCCAGAACAGTGACAGAGAGGAGACTGCACTGTTTTACTGATGAGGTAACTAAAGCGAACTAACGCTGTAGTCTTCACTCAACGTCGCTCAATTTCCTGTTTGGCCCGGCGTGCTGTGCTTGATCAAACTTTCTGGTGGAGTCTGTGTTGTGTCAGGAGAAGGTCGTTTGTTGGGAGGCTGTAAGCAAACTACAACTCACTCGCTACTCACTGGGTCAATAATGGTGGACAGTAGTCGGCCTCTGCTGTTTACCCCAGAGTCACATCTTTTAGATTTTCATAGAAGGTCCAACCCTACTCTGACAGTCAATATACAGGTCATTTTTTTATTATTCTTTATTATTCTTACATACAAGTGTACCGTAATCCCTAAACCAGGTGTGAACCAGTGTGTATGTGTATCTAGTTGATGTTGTGTGTTCATCCAAGTGTAAATCTTCACAGTTTAGTGTAAAGTAGTGGAATTATACTTGTAATAATACCAAAAATTGGTGATTCTAGTGCCTCTTTCTGGTCAAACACCAGCTACTGCATTCAACTTTTTTGACTTTCTTGACTATCCAAACGAAAATTGAAGAATAATAATAATAATAATAACAATAATGACTTGAAACGTAAACAACATTTTTCTCTTTACTTTTGAGATTTCCCTCTGTGTGGACGAAGCGCCGATATGATAAAAATAAAAATAAAAAATTCACCTACAGCCGTTTCCATGTGGATGGGCCCTTAGTCCACTTAGCCTAGTGCAAGGCCTTGTGTCCCAGACTCCTCCCCCTTTTGTAAATGCCAGAGGTGTGGCTTGGAACACGGTGTGAGCGATCGAAAACCGTCTCACTGAAATTTGACATGCAACTGGTGTCAAATTCACGACCAAACCACGCCCCCTGCACTACTCCCCACTCTCCCTCCCTCCTCCTCTCCCTCACTCAGCAATGGGGCGGAGTCACTCTTTTAGTCACCCTTTAAAATCAGATTCAATCCAAAAAGTGGTTTGTAAAATAAACTGTCAAACTTACATCCAGTCAGCATATAGAGCTTTAAGATGAAAATGAAAGAGTGTTTCACTCACACAGCAGATTTAAGTAGAACTTTTTCCCGTGAAAGTGTCAGTTTTTTATCAGGTGCATCAGGTGCTTCAATGCCCTCTCACATTAACGCCATCAGAAAATAATGTGCACACTTTATGCCGGCAGGCGCAGAGTTGAAAAAGCACAAGGCATTATTAGCATGTTGGCTTTTCCAATGTCCAAACGTGAATATTCATGAGTTACTCAGCAGGCAGATGAATAGCGATCGCTGCCCTTTCACCAAGCAGAAGAAAGTTTTCACTCAGCCTCGTCCGTGTTATCAAACTTCCAATTGAAAGGGCGAAGGTCGAGCTTGTAGAGCAGCGGGGATATTAATCCATTTTAAATTGATACATTATATCAGAACGGCGTTGTCGCTGGGCCTGTCCACCTGTGATCCGTCCTGCACTTTACTCGGCCGCTTTGATTAAATGGGAAATGTCAAATGCTGAAAAGCATTTCGTGAATGCTCTTTGGTGAGACAGCAGCTTAAGGGGCTGAGAGGACGCTGGAGTGGGACACAGCGAGAGGGTTTGAGGAAATAATGCTGCTGATTGATGTCATTTTTTGATCCTCTTCTCCCTGGAAGACGAGATCTTGTATCTCATTGTATCTTCCCGGCTAAATAAAGGATACATAACGTTGAAGAGGGAACTCTTTAAATAAAAAGATGAATGGTTACTTACTGGAGCTTTAATTTGTAGCAGCAGGAAACCGTAAGGTTCACTTCTACTGCCAGACCCTATGTCCATTTGAATGAAAACAACAGAAAGTGTAGACGTGGTTCAACATGAGGTCCTTCACACCTGCCTGAGCGAGTTCCACGAGAACTTCTAAAGTGATCTCGACTTCCCGCTTCCACCTGTAGGTGATCAAAGCCATCGAGGATGGTTTCAGGCTGCCGGCTCCAGTCAACTGTCCCCCACATCTCCATCAGCTCATGCTGGACTGTTGGCAGAAGGAGAGGACGGAGAGGCCCAGCTTCAGCCAGATCCACTCAGCCCTCAGCAAGAGCATCCGCTCCCCCGACGGCATCGGCTCCTCCACACTGGCGCGCAGGTATGTGTCAGGTGACCCTCAGCGACCGCACGGACGGTTTTCATTCATGTCTATAAACCTCTGAACGCTCACCTGTGTGCGTTCTCCTTCAGGACTCTCAGTTCGTCCATCACACTCGCAGAGCGACCTCTTCCGTCCTTCCCTTCCTTTAACTCGGTAGGAGAGTGGCTGGACGCAGTGGACATGGGTCGATACAAGGACAACTTCACCGCTGCAGGATACTGCTACTTAGAGTCTGTGGCACGAATGACTGTACAGTAAGTAGCTTCACGCAAAACAGTCTGCAGGTGTTCAGCTGTGGAAACATCTTAACTGACATTATTATAATTAGAAAAATAAATTTTAGACAAATGTGGGCAACTATTTTAAAGGGGGTTTAAGGGTCTGTCACATAAGTTAGTGATGCTCAAAAGCCTGAAATCACTAGAGGGAAAAAACGTTTATATCGGTATCTGTATCAGTTGTAAGTATTGGCAAAAATTCCAATATTGTGCCTAATTTTGAATATGACAAGTGAAAAGAGGGGCCACTAAATTCCAATGGTTTAAAGCTTCACTCTGGTCACACTGTTGAGTTTGATCACCTGTGAGCAGGGGCGTAGCAAGCTTTTCAAAAGTGCGGGGGATGGATGTGGTTCATATTTAATAATAATAATTAATAATGCATTTTTTGACCAAACAATAAAAACGATGAATACAATGACAGAAGGGTACAAAAGGTTTAAAATACAAGATATAATAAAAAGTATAAAAACACACTCAGTATAAAATAATAAAAAAGGAAACAAAATGCTACAAACATGACTAATAAAATAAAAATAAAAATTGGGTTTGAACACTTTTCTCAATTATTTCACATGGATATTTAACACAGCTTGTTGATATGATAATTCAATAATGTCTTATATTTTATTATCAACAACAATAATAATAATAATAATTCCATATGTCCAAAAGTGACTGACACTAACGGAAAATAAGTCAAAACTCTATAGCGTGTGAACTATGAACCTAGCTAGTTCACGCGAGCTGAACGATAAAGCTAACGCACCAAGGGAGGCGGGACTTAAGGCAGAACAGCCAATCGCCAGCCGGTCAGTTTTCACTCAGGTGCGTCCTGTATTCAGAGGTGTGCATAAAAGTGCTCGGACAACGTTTGGAGCCGTCATGATGATGACGATGATGATGATGATGACGATGATGATGATGATGATGATGATGTGCAGCCTCATACCGAACATGAAAGCTTTTCAGTCTAGAAATGAGTTGTTCCTTTCCAATGATAGACAGCCTCAGTAAAACTACCAATAAACAAATAAATCAATCTACTCTTCTCAATCAAACATCAGTGGGCGGGGCTCGGAGCGCCTCTGGCTCGTCACCTCGCGTTACCTCGGCTTTCAATCAAACCGCCACCCGGCGCGCGGTGATGAAAGCCAAATGTTTGAGTGATAAAATGCTGATAAATTAACCCGGAAATTGGAGCTTGAGAAATGATTAGGAGTCACCGACTGCAGCCAGTGATGGAGAGTCCAATAAACTTCCCAATGATCTTTGTAAATCTTGATCTGTGTCAACAGAGACGTCATGAGCCTTGGCATCACTTCCTTAGAGCACCAGAAGCTCATACTGGCCGCCATCCAGACGCTCAGAGCCCAGGTCATCCAAATGCACGGCCGCGGTGTGCAGGTCTAACACGGAGTCCACTCCACGAGTCCCGCGCCGCCGCCGCCGCCGCCGCAACAGACGGACGATGGGATGGAGGAGAGGGGGAAGACAGAGAGACAGAGAGAGAGTGCTCTTCTAGACTCCTCATTCCCCACTTTTCCTCCTTTCTTTTTGTGATAATCCCCCTCCCTCCCCTCGCAGACGAGCAGTGTTCTTGTTGTGATGATGGGGTGAGATTGGAGGAGTGACTCTTTTTCTTTTTTCTCTATCTGAAGTGCGGATAGAGGTCGAATGAAATGTAACGCAGGCTCTGTCTGTCCTGAAGCTGACCGACGGAGATACACTGACTCACACTAGATATCGATTAGTGTGCAAAGAGACACATTTTTGGTGGAATGTCCCTTTACCGCGACATTGATTCCCTTAAAGAAACACACGTTATCAGAGTCCTGGATCGAAGAACACTCTCCTCAGAAGTGGCACGGCTGATTTTCTTTGTACATCTTATTCACTTTGAAGACACAAAATGAAGTGATCTCACATCAGAACGTTACTGCAGATTTGAACACGTCTGGATTATAATCTGTGGTCTCAGAGCAAAGCAGCGTAAAAGACGACTGTGCTGTCCCACGCTGAGGCTCCGGTGGCTGCAGAGGAAGTTAAAGAGTGTTTGCCGGATGAATGGAGCGACAGTGAGACGTGGGTGATGATGATGATGATGATGTACGCTTGTTTCAGGAATATCACGCTGCTTTGTTTGTTTCCCCATTTTGAGGTTAACTGGTGGTGACACAAATGCTGCAGTGACTTTAGGAATGGTGTGTCGTTTCTTTACATCCGCGTGTCTTCACTTTCCTTCCTTTCGTGCGGATGAAGCGTCATTTTGCCGTTACTTTCTTCTCACTAAACACGATCCTCTTCCACGTTGAATCCTTTGTGCAGACGTCGGGGCGGACTCTGGAAGGACAGCCTGATTCACTTTATTTATTCATGTTTACAGATTGTAACGCAGATGTCTACGGAGGAGATGCGACCGTGGTTTACTTCACTCAGCGGCGTAGGCGGAAATGGGTTTTTTTCTGGGTGGGGCCGTACAAAAGTGGGCGGATCATCTTGTCGCAGAAAAAGAAAGAGTAAAAGTCGAGACCGAAAACACACACATAATTTGAATATCATGCACTGCAAAGGCAATAACAGCAACACATTGGACATATGTATTTATATATACAGTATATATATATATATATATATATACACAGAACATGAACATGTGAATATTTATCATTTTTGTAACAGAATGTTTGTTTGACTGGAGTCGGCTGTGTGAGTGGGTGACTCATGTGTCCACCCAGACTCATTACTGGCTACGCCGCTGATATAACTTCAAGATTTGATCTTAATGACGTCTTGTTTTTGATTTTTCTTTGATTTAGTGTTGATTTATTATATTAAGATGACTGTGAATTTGTCGTTTGCTACAGTTCATTTAAAGTCCACGATGAGTGGACGTGTCGTTTACAGTGCGAGTTGCAGTATGGATACAGAATGTCCTGCAGATGTTCATTTGTTTGTGTCTCTGTCTCTGTTGTTTTATCCCGTTTGATTTCATGTTGCACCAGTTCTAACCCTCACTTCTCTGTCTGTACAGTGATCTGTATTTAAATGCAAAAAGGAGATTGAAAGGAAGAAGTGAATCGGGGCATTATCTGATGACCACATCATCTTTTTATTCAATATTGTAAAACTGATTTGTATTTGGTACAAGCAGAGTTTTTTTGGTGGTTCTCCTCGTACTCTCTTTCTGTAACTGTCAAAAATATCTGAGAAAAAAACCACACACACACACACACACACACACACAGTCAAACTGGACCTCGTCACCACGATGAATGAAACTCAAATCTGTCTCTGTTTCCCCGCTCCCTTCTGTTACTGTAACCGTTCTGTTTAATACTGTAAATATGTATTTGAAAATGCTAAATCTATTTTTATAATTTGTTTGAGGAACAACTTGTTGAATATAATATCTGCTCACTGTGTAAAGGTTTTCTTTGTTTGAATTTAGGGCCATAGCTGAGAAAACCCTGGTGTTTGGATTAGAAAACGAAAAGGTTTTCTCCTTTCTTTCTTTTGTTTGTTTGTTTGTTTTTGATGATTTTTACTTGTTAGATGAAAATCTGATGGCTGTTGCAATATTGAAACGTGTTATTAAAAAATCTCCAACACAGGCAGACGTTTTTGTCCATATCCCCTATTTCTATAATGACTGCGATCTTTACATGACATTATTATTTAGGTCAGTCATTTAAATAATCAGAATTATAAAAGGCTCCTTTGGCACTGATGTCATTATAATGACTGTTCATAAGTCACTGTATGAACATGGAATACATACTTTTCCTGTCTAGTTCAGTCATTTTGACCCTGAAAGTGTCAAAAAGGTTTTATTGTCAAAGTCTAAACTGATAAACCTATAATTAGACATTAAAATGTCGCAGAGTCTCAAACATGTCCAACTTTAAAGCTACAGTATGTAAGATATTTGATGTCGTAAGTCATGAAAAAGGTCATAAATTGACCATAATTTGTCGTCACAAATGGTAAAATGGTCTAACACTAATTCACACTCAGACTTGTACTGTTACCCGATGGTGAAGCGGTATACTACTGCTATTTACCTGGACTCCCGATATAGACCATTTAAAACTTTAGGACTAATATGCTCATATTTAGTTGCTCCTGCCAAGATACGAGCATCTGTAGGACACTGAAACTCTTCTTAGGCAACCCTGAGAGCAGCACATTACAATAATCCAGCCTGGATGTCACAAAAGCATAAATAAGAGATGAAAATCTTAAAAGCAGATCACTGAAAAAGCAAGTGATTCTCTTGTGGCAACCCTGAGAGATGGAGAAACCAAAGAATAAAATATTTCTAAAATATTTTATTACGGTAGTGTCTCTTTACAACTGCAGTACGTGTGGGTACTAGAAACAAATGTGTGACATTCAAACTGACAGATAAGCTCAGAAATAACAGGTTGAAGTATGACTTTAAAAACCAAAGAAGTTTCAGAATAAAATTCTACTGCTCAAAAAACCTGGTCGTTCAGTAGCAGAATAAATGCTTCTTGTCCTCGGCCACCGCATACACACAAACGCTCCCTCAGTCAGGTCTGATAGTATTGTTTGACAAACCATGTTACATTGTGAAGACCACACCGAGGCAGATCAACATAAAAAAACTAATCACCAAAGGCTGAGTGACAAGTTAAATTCTAGTGTTTCAGTCTCACTTCTGTTGAGGCTGCGTTTTGTGTCCTACCAACCAGTGAAGTTTGCAGTGCTGTGAAAAGTCCATTCCCCGACACCACAGGGACAAACAGCTCACATCTAATTAACCTTGTCAAGCGTATAAAAAAAATAAAAACCTGGCAGAATCCTTGGGTTTCAGGATTTGGCCTCAGGGAACAGGATAGTGACACCAAGGAGCTCAGCAGTTAAAGGTGGATGTGCTTTTAAATGATAAAACTCGGGCCAATTACAGTATCTCTTGACCCCTTAACTTCATTGCTGGTGCTCAGAAATGAAATGAAGGGATGGACGGTCATTTGTCCTACCTTAAAGCGTCTCATACTCATCTCTGTGCTGTAAGGTGAATGCCCTGCACCGTCCACTTGCCTCTCCATACCTTCTCCTGTCGTCACCAGCTTTCTCTCTCAGCTCCGCCACATCAAATTATTAAGTCTCCCATCTCCAGGACTGAGGTTGTTTTACTTTGTGCCTTATTATACAATGCCCACCTTCACACCAGCACTATGGGAAATAATTGTAAATGCAAATGATCTGTTCGTGGGACTACTGTGGGCAGCCGTGTGGGTGTGGAAGTGAGCGCACCAGTGCTGGCTCACACCGGCCAGTGTGTGTGTGTGTGTGTGCATGTGAATATAACTCCATCCATGGGCATTTCAATTAAATAATAAGATCCTTTTTTTTTTATTAATCTCATACAGTTGCAGCAGCAATCCATACTTTTTTTTATAATAGGACTTATTCGACTCGAGGATTGGAGTTTGAGACTTTATGAGTTTTATCTGCGAGCCTCCTGAACCTCCCACGCAGTCAAATATCACCTTGTTCCAGCCGAGCAGCATCTGAACTCATGCTTCAGCAACACTGGGTTTACTGCAGATCATTAAATACTGGAGGAATATTCATTTATGAGTCTAGAAAATGTAGATTTACTGTATATCTTAAAGTTTAGAGCCTGGCCAGCCCAAATGTCAGAGGTTTGAGGCCCCTAAAAATTTAGTAAAACTTCTGAGGCTCACATTTTTATTAAGAGGGTTAGAGTTATTAATTTATTCATTCATTCATCTTCTACCACTCTTATCTTACACATGAGGGTCATAAGGCCGGACATAGGGCGAAAGGTGGGGTCACACCCTGGACAGGTCACCAGTCCATCACAGGGTAACTTTAGAGTGTCAATTTACCTAATCCCCAAATCTGCATGTTTATAGACATGCGTAAGGAAACCAGAAACCCGGGGAAAATCCCCACACACGGGGAGAATATGCAAACTCCATGCAGAAAGGCCTTTTTTTAAACTTCATCATCAACCACTCTGCCATAAGAAGAGCTAGCCTTGAAAAGGCTTGAAAAAGACTTGAACATGCTAGCTGACATTTTTTTTGACATTGATGTCTGCAAAGACAGTATGTCGTCCAAAATGGGTCAAAAAAGTCATAGCATAGTATGTCGTCCAAAATGGGTCAAAAAACTCATAGTAAAGTATGTCGTCCAAAATCGTTCAAAAAAGACATAGTATAGTATGTCGTCCAAAATCGGTCAAAAAAGTCATAGTAAAGTATGTTAAAATCGGGGTCAAAAAGTCCATAGTAAAGTATGTAGTGAAATGACCCAAAATCGAGCCTAGTTTCTAAAAGTAAGTCAAAATAATGTATGTCAAAAAGTCATAGTATAATTATAATAATCCCAAAATAGGTAAAAAAGAGTCATGTGAGTATAGTGTATTTATTCCAAAATCAACGAAAAAAGTCCATATTATCATAAATTAATATTTTGTCCAAAATCAACCAAAAAAAATTAAAAAGCTAGTATAATTATGTAGATCCAAGTGCAAAAAATTCACTTGTAAAATTACATATTAAAGTCATAAAATTGACAAAAAAGAAAAGGATAATAACTCATTGTAATGGAAATGACTCATCAAAAAAGGATATCATAAATGCAAAAATAAGTATCAGGTCCAAAATCAGTCAAAAAAGTCAAAGTATAGTATGTCTTCCAAAATCAGTCAAAAAAGTCATAGTATAGTATGTCGTCCAAAATCAGTCAAAAAAAGTCAAAGTATAGCATGTCGTCCAAAATTTAAAAAAAATGTCATAGTAAAGTATGTCTTCCAAAATGAGTCAAAAAAGTCATGGTATAGTATGTTGTCCAAAATGAGTCAAAAAAGTCAT